>NW_024347790.1:923371-1039422 GCF_902729225.1 Pteropus medius | reverse complement strand
TTTTTTTTTTTTTTTAATCAAAAGATACTACCTTTGGAAAATAGGCTAAAATAGCTCCCCAGTAGAGGGGGTCCTCCACCGCTATCCCCTGCTTTCGCATCCCCACCCCTCCACCATTCACGAGAGCCTTCCTTGGCAAAAACGTACCCTGAATAATAATAGCTAATACTTACTGAGCACTGTCTCAGGCACAGTGACACGATCTCGTCTGATTCTCACAAAACCCCATAAGAGAAGTACAACCATTGTTCTCTCCACTTTACAAATGAGAGACGTGTGCAGGGAAAATGGCAGAGCTGGCTAGTGGTGGGGCCAGGATGCCTACTTCTTCTCCACGTGCTGTCAGAATCCACAGCCCAGGTGTAATTCAGAGGGTCTATCGGGAGGCTTCGAACATGGTGGCAGTGGGCCGACCAGCAATTGTCAGGTGCTTAGAACTGTCCCTACTACACAGAGCTCAGTAAAGGTTGAGTTGTTATCATTACGTCAAATTCCATGCTTTTTTCATTAGACTATTTAGTCTCTCAATCTTTCTTGAGGGACAAGAATATATTATACATTAAAATAAACGGATTCTTTCACTATATCGATGCAAAATGCTTAGATAAGGGAAGAGATCGACGATGGTCCAGACTGATCTATCTTACAGGCCTCCTTGAATGTTCTCAGGGCAGGGCAGCCAACGAAACGAAGGCCCAGGAAAAGCAGGGTTCACGGTGAGCGTGAGGTTCATATAAACCTCTCCTTCCTCCATCCATCCCGTCTTCTTCCTTTCCCTCCTCGCCAGGCTCCGAGGGTAAATTCATCTTTTTGGCCTCGCGAGGACAAATTTGCTGTAAACGCCCATACTCATTGCGTCTTCGTAGGCTAGTCTGTTGTCTGGTGTAGAGATAAGGGTCTAGAAGATCTGGAGTTGTTTCCTGGCTCAGCTTTGTACCTTGGGACCGGGCACAAATCTCCTAATCCCTGAGTTGCTATTTTGTCATCTGTGAAAAATAATGAGTGTGAGGATCAAAATAAAAATGTGCATTAAGAGGTAAGATGCTTTGCAAACCGTAAATCACAATGCATGGGAGACATCGTGTCCCTTTGATTGGCCTGGCAGAGACTTCTGGGTCTTGGAGTTCCCAGCGATCATATTCAGGGGAGGTCACACCAGACTTCCTAAACATATTCCCTAAGAGGCTGCCTAGAGTGTCATCTTCCTTGGGCAGGTTGGGGTTGGGAGAAGGTATTGGGAGACCCTTGCAGTAAGACCCTCTCTGCTGAAGGTTTCAGCAGTGGCAGAGCATGAAGGAGGGAGCTAAGTGTGGGGGCAGGGAGGATGGGGAGGGCGTGATGGCAGACTCCCTAATAAGTAATTTGTTTAGAACAGCCCAGGGCCTACTGGGGATAAATTGGAAAACAAGTGGGGTACCACGCCAAGTTCGAAACCAGCTTCTCGGGCTGGGGAACTTGACCGTACTCGAAAGAGGTTAGAAATCCCTCGGGGACAGGATTCATTCAGTGGAAACACTTGTCTTTTCAGACAGAATCTCGACTTAGGTGAAGGGTGAGTGTCAAAGAAGAGACACACATCGCTGTGGAAATGCCCAGTCAGCCTGCTCCCCTGTAGCATGCAGCGGCTTGAGAACAGAAAAATGTATAGTTTAGCACCTTGTCACAGGAACCAGGACTCTGCCAAATGAGCCCTTACCTCAGGCTGGGGCACGAGTTTCCTGTTAATACCCTGCGCGTACTTGACAGACAATGGATACTGTGGGCGAAAAGTATTCAAGAGCAGCTCATCCAGCCAAGGCCTGGAGTGCCAGCGCAGAGAGGGCAGACCCAAGGGCGCAAAGCAAGAAAGGACACCCCGGGGCGCGGGGGCGGGGGAGTGAGAGGGAGGAGCCTGAGGAACGAGCTGCAGCCCTCAGACCAGGCAGAAAGAACACCACAGTGTTCTAGAAACCAAAACAGCCCCTTCACTGTATCTTCAGGCTCCTCCCAAACTACTTCCTTTCAAAAACTCACGGGACCCAAACGGCCCATGAAAATGTTTGCCAACCCTGCTGACAGGTACATTAAACACACCACAATGAGCACTGACCTGCCCTCCCCCTAAAAAGCAGCCTGCGTGATCCCTTGGTTTACGCGCACGTCAGCCCATGGTAAAGGGCGAACACAAACCTGGCCAGAGCCAGATAAAGCAAAACCAGGTGGGCGACGCTTATCGCCCATCTGTGTGATTGGCCACTAGTAGGACAAAGGTTCAGACACCACAGACCAGTTCTCACAGCCAATCTGCTACTACATTACCACTGGCGCGGCCTCGAGCACCTCTTGTACGATGTACAGGCCAGAAAATTAGGCCCCGGGATTACAGCTCAACCCGTACTCACGGGCAGCACAAACAGCAGGAAAGCCGCAGAGCTGCTCAGGCAACGAAAAGCTTTCGAAGTCCAGAATTTACCTGCAGGAACATGTCCCCGGCTTCCTGCCCTTCTGGTCTCTGGGTGACACCACCTTCCCCCTTTCTGCTCACCCAGCCCTTCCACCGGCTTTATGGCTTAGTCCCCTGTATTAAATCCCCCTCTGTTTGAAGTACCTAAAGTGATTTCTGGTTTTCCTCACCAAAAACTTACTGATAAACCCCCCTCCGTTTTTTTGTTTTTTGTTTTTTTTTCTTTTGGACATTTGTGTCAATACCCAAGTTTTCGTCTGGGCCCCTGTCCTTTGTCCTCATTTTGCTGAGTTCTTCAACCAGATCTTCCTGTTCTTCATTTTTCACTCGTCAAGGTTTCTTTACCCAACACCCTCGCGACACTGGCAAAATGTGCTGCTTGCCCCTAATTGGGCTCCTCTGCTTTTAGACCAGTCGTATTAAACTGCAAAACCACCTCAAAGCCCCAAGCAGGCTGCATCCCTTCCTCTGGGGACACCGCGGGGCCCCGCTGGGCCTTTTGTTCCACCGGGTCGTTAACAGAGGACATCTGCCGCAGCCAGCCTCTGCCCCCGTGGACGGGACTACGCACAGCTAATGACGGAGAAGACTGGTAGCAACACGGCCTGATCAGTGTCAGCGGGGTTCTAACGATGCCTGCATTTCCCAGTCCCCATTGCACTGCACGTCTTCTCTCCTTCCTAAATGATTTCTCCAAATCCTCTTCGGCCTACTAACGCTTCAAGTCCACATTTTCACCTCCCTTCCTCCCCACCGCATGGCACTGAGTTTCGTAAAGGATTCCCCCCAGCTTGCCGGTCCCACTGCACACATCTTAAATACCAGTTGCCTTAGTCTCTAGCTGTGGATGCGAAGGGGTCACAGGCAGCCAGCAACCTGGGAGATCCAGAGCAGGTTTCATCTTACGGTACTGCAGATGCCACAGGCGAGAGCTGCCAGATCTCTGTTTCAAATTCTGTGACGCTTAGAAGAGTTTATTACTTATCCAAAGTCGTGGAGATTGTAGGAGGCAGAGCCGGAATCTGAACCCAGGCCTTTCTGATGCCGCAGCTCCTGCTGGCTCCGCCATTCAGAAGCAGGGCCCCTAAGAGTGACAAGGGGAGCTCAGAGAGGCTTACCGGAGGCCGCGGTGACACAGCTGGCCAAGAAAAAATAAACAAAACCACTGGGTTTTAAATTTCTGCAAAGTTCGGTCGCTACTCTGTCGACATGAGGCGCCGCTCAGGTGAAGGTTTCATTCAGGTGTGCTCGGCAACTCCAGAAGCATTATCGCGAAGACCTCCAGTTCGGAAGGGTCTTCCTAAGTCCAGTTCTCCCGAATCCGACATAGACGGGAATGCACTTACGTGAACAAGGCGAGAGGCGAGGCAGGGTACACAGGGAAGGAGAAGTGAGGGCAGACCGGAAGTTGGGAGAGGATTGGTTTCACTTTTATATGCCTGTTACAACAAGCACGTGTCATTTTATAATTCGAAACACATCAAATAAGAAAAAAGAAGAGCTTGTGGCAAAGACAATACTATACATTCACCAAATTCCATTTTATTTTCTTATTCCTGCATACATAAGAAGATCACATTTCCCAGCTTCCCTTGCACTTAGGTTGGGCTTATGTGACTGGGTTCTGATCAAAGAGATGTGGGCAGAAGTGATGGACGCCCCTCCTAGACCTGACCATAAAAATCCCTACGTCATCATCCATACTCTCTCTTCCTCTTCTGTGGCAAACTGTTGAGGCCACATGACTAAGAAGACACCACTGCAAGATGGACAAAGCCTAGATCCTTGAATCAGTTATTGGAGGAGGGCCACCAAAGAGAGGAAACTGACTGACATCAGGAGATGACCCGTTGTATTAAGCCAATGAGAATATGGGGTTTCCTCGTTACTGCACCTCAGCCCTACCTATCCTGACTAACATGGCACTCGTACCTGCCAGGGATTTCCAGTGTCCCACAGAAGCCTTGAGAGAACCTCTCGGATACCTCACACGTGGAAACGGCCTTTCAGTGTTTCTGCTAAGTGGACTTTTTTAGATTCTAAGTTTATATGAGGACATATTTCTTAGTACAGTTCCTTTCCCTTCTATCTCTGAATTACCTTCTCATCCTCACTTTGTTGTAGTGTGTTTGTTCCAAAGGGAAATAAATCAAGGACTTTTCAGAAAGGAAACAGTATGTGTACTTTACATTTTTGTTTAAGCAAGACCCGAAAAGGGAGGGAATTTTATTATAATTTTATTCCCTCTCAGGGACCATTCTGAAGTGTACTATCTTAATATTTACTTATTGTCATAGTAAAACCTTGGATAAACCATTAGACACTGAGTTGTTCTAGACAGTCAAGTGTTTCACAGAACTGGAGCTATATATTTAGGCAATAAAATGCTGTCGGCTTTAAAATGTTTTGAAGAAAATATTTATGGAGCATATTAAATGAAGGATGGTGACATGTTCTGCCTTCTCAAAGTGATTCAGGATTAACCCAAGTTCCCTGAATGAGCTGTGCTCCCTTGAGGGGCTTGTGCACGCACTTACCTGTGCCTGGAACATCTTTCCTTTCCTTTGCCTACTTAAATCCTTCTCATCTTTTGGATGTCAGATGAAATCTCCATTCCCTCAGGCACAACTGTATAAATTTACTAAAACTCATGATCTGTTCGCTTAAAACAGGTGATTTTCATGGTATGTAAATTATACCTGAATGAAGCTATTAAAAACAAAACCCACCGTCAAGATGACGAAGCATAACACACACGTCCCTTAGATGTGGGCTGCGCTGTAGTATAGAAATAGAGAGGGCACGTACCTTCACACTGGAGAAATCTGACCAAAACTACATCAGCCAGATGATCAAGGTCAACAATAGTGATAGGTCCTATTGACAGTACCCTTGATATGATGCCACTTCACTTCTGTGGTCGTCCTCCCAAAAACCATAACCCCAATCTGATCATGAGAAAAAAAATTTAATAGAGGTACATCCTATAATACACCTAAACTATACTCCTCAAAACTGTCAAGGTCATCAAAAATAAGGAAAGTCCAAGAAACTTTCATGGCCAAGAGGAGCCTAAGCAGACCACTACCTGGATGTGGATCCTGGATGGGATCCTGGAACAGAAGAAGAACATTGGGTACAAACTGAGGAAATCCGAGTAAAGTATGGACTTTACTTAATAATAATGTAGCAACATCGGTTCATGACCTGTGACAAATGTACCACAGAATGTAAGATGTTAATAATAGGAGAAAATGGGTGTGGGGTTTTGGGGGAGTCTCTGTACTAGCTTCACCATTTCTCAGTAAATCTAAAATTGTTCTAAAAGCTAAAGTCCTCTCTGCTGTATGTTCATGTAGCAATCTAGACTATTGACTAAATGAATTAATGTATCACCATATGCAATTCTATGTGTGTTTTGCTCACTGTCGTATCTTTGGTACTCTTGATATTGTTGTATTCTTGACAGGTGTTTAGTCGTAAACACACAGTCAGTGCAGTGTCATAGGATGTAAATTCCATGACAGCAGGAATTCTTGTCCTCACCTAGAGGGTGCCTGGCTATTGGTAGACACTCAATATCAAAAACTTTCTCCCCAAGTAAGCCAACGCATCCTCTCCTCCGTGTTTAGAGTTTGAGATAAAGACATCTTAGCTCAATCAGCCTGATTTCTTCAATGAAGCCTATGAAGGTGTTGATGGCAGAAATATCTTTCAACAGATGAACTAAGGGGCATAGGAGATGGGTCCGTAACGAGAAAGAATGATGCCATCTCTCAAAATGAAGTGAAGACAAGACAGAGCAAGAGGGCCTCCTGGACTCCCACCAGAGCTGCCTCCTCTGGTTCCAGTCAATCCTGGCGCCGTCTGTCCTGAGAGACTCTCCCATTCCATGTAGTCCAAAGAGCCCGGACCATCAGATCCTGCTACTCAGGTTCATTGTCACCAAGATTTTGTGTTGTGTTCGTCTAGTCTGTGTTCCTGTTATAAAGGATGCTGAATCAAATTAATGTAGGAAAATATTACCTGTGGTATGACGATGAGGGGGGAAAAAAGGCAATAGGGAGCAGAAATGGGCTAAGAAAGGGAAAAAGGAAGCTCTAAAAAGGAAAGAAAAAGAAAAACAAGAAATCGGTGAAAATGGCCTAATAAGGACACAGAAACAGGAAACAGGGTTCAAAGTGTTGTGAATTCATTTGTTCAGCAAATATGTACTGTGCACCAGCTATGTGCCAGGTTCCATTCTATGGGTTAGGAAATTACCGTCCTCAAGGAGCTTACATCTTGGTTGGGGGAGCGGGGGAGGGCAGAAAGTAAACAAATAAATAAACACAAGCGACATCAGGGACTGGTGAATGCTGACACAGCAAGTTGAACAACACCGCCTATGACTGAGTGCTTACTTTACATTGGTTGGTCAGGGAAGGCCTCTTTAAGAAGGTGACATTTAAATTGATAGCTGAAGGACAGAAAGTGCTGGAAGTGGGAAGGTCATGGAGGATGCGTGGAAGCAACAATCTAGCCAGAGGGAAGAGCCAGTGCCCTAAGGCTCGAAGGAAGCGTTCTGAAGAACAGGGAGAAGGCTGCCCCCGGTGAACACCTGGCAATGTCTGCAGACACTCTGGTGGTTACACGTGGCGGTTCAGGGTGGTGCTACTGGCATCTAATGGTGAGAGGCCAGGGATGCTGCCACACATCCTAAAAGACAAACCCCTACGTAAGGAATTATCCAGACCGTTAATGGTGCTGATGCTGAGAAACTCTGCCCCGAGGCCGTCGCAGGCTTGGCATCTTCAGGTGCAGAAAGCAGGACACCACGCCCAGAGAAGAGCAGAGGAGAGGGCGGGGCTGTGAAGTAAGTCAGGGAAATAGGCAGGGGCCAGACGGTGCACGCCTTGTACTCCACGGCAAGGAGCTGGCATCTTCTCCTAAGGGTGAGGAGGAGCCCACTCATGTTTTAAAACTGGGCAGTAAACATGGACTAATTTATTTTTGGAAACAATTACTCTGGCTCTTGCGTGGAATGTGGTGAGAGGGGGCACATGTGAGTGAGAGACCAGCTGGGTGGTTTTGACAGTAGAGAGAGGTGATGGTGGCTTGGGTGTAAGTAATGGCAGTAGAGATAGAGAAGTAAAGAGATTTAATTTAGAGGTTGAACTCAGAGGTCTTGCCTAGGAAGTGAATGTGAAGGGTGAGGAAAAGAGAGGAATCGAGGATTAAATGAAGGCAGGGCCAGCTTTATTGGGTGTGTGACCAGTCCAACAGCTGTCCCTACCCCGTGCTGGCAGTGACCTCAGTGGAAGGCGCTCAGCCACCCTGGATCCAGGTACTGAGCACATCCTACTACGAAGGCTGTAGTCCCTTTGCCGTGGCCTGTCCACCGTGGGCTGGGTCAACAGACTTGTGCGAAGGGGACATTAACGTCCTGTTTCTGGCAGAGGCTCCGTGTCTTTATTTTGCATTGGGCCTGCCTGGCAAATTATGTAGCTGGCCCTGCTGGAACGTTTCCAGCTTGCTTAGTTAGTATCATTTACCAAAATGGGGAGTAGTAATAGGGATGGGATACAAGATGCGGTTTGGGATATGTTTAATCTCAAGATGCTTGTGAGACATTTAATTGACAAGAATAAGTACACAACTGTGTACACCTATCTATAGCTCAGAAAACCTACAACGTTGTAGGTATAAAGCTGGAATTTGTCCGCCTGCTGTGTGTAAAGCCGTGAGAATGACGGTTCCTCAAAAAATTAAACAGCATTACCGTATGACCTAGAAATTTCACCTCTGGGCATACACCTAAGAAGTTAAACCAAAACAATAATTCGTAAAGATCTATGCACTCAAATATTCATGGCAGCACAATCTACAATAGCCAAGATATTGAAGCAACCTAAATGCCCATCAACAGACGATTGGATAAAGAAATTATGGTTCATATATACAACGGAATATTACTCAGCCATTTAAAAAAATAAAATCCTACCATTTGCAACGACATGGATGGACCTAGAGGTTATTATGCTGAGTGAAATAAGTCAGACAGAGAAAGATAAATACCATATGATTTCACTTACATGAGGAAGCTAAAGGAACAAAAAGAACAGACTCACAAATATAGTGGACAATTTGGTGACGAACAGAGGAGAGGGTGCTTGGGGGACTGCGAGAATAGGGTGAGGGGTTAAAGAAGCACAAATTAGTAGTCGATAGATGGTCACGGGGATGGGAGCACGGCACAGGGAATGCAATTAGCATTAATATATTGGTTAGGTGGAGGGCCAGCGGAGGGAGGGAGCAATTGGGGGGATCGTTTTATGAACTATATAGATATCTAACCAATGTACTGTATACTTGAAACTAATTAAAATAAATAAAATTTCTAAAATGTTCAAAATTGTAAATTTTATGTTATGTATATTTTACCACAACAAAAAAAGAACTTACTACTATTTATTGACTGATTCTTATATGCCCAGTACTGTTTTAATTGCTTTCTTACTTTAAAACACATATAACCCTCATAACAATCTTTAAGGTAGGTACAACATTATCAACTCCATTTTAAAAACAAGGAAACCAGTGACCAGACCAGAGAAGTTAAGTAACGGGCCTAAGCTCACACAGCTTCTTAACCAGCCAGGTGAGCATTTGGACTGAGGCCGTCTGGTGCCAGAGCCCAAGCTTTCTTTAAAAAACCATCCTGTACTACCTGTCAACAGAGATGAAGTCATGTGCTACAAGCATACATGTTTCGTAATAATGATAAAAACTAATTTTTAAATTAAAGACTGAACTTACAGCCCATGAGCAGCATGGACCTGGCCTCTCACCATAGTCCAGCATGGTTTCCGGGCACAGGGCCTGGCACTATGGAAAAGCTGAGAAGTCAGCCAGCGAGTGGAGCAGGAAGGGCGACAGTTATGGGTGACAGGTCATTTTACCATCTCTGAAAAAACTGCTCTATGACCAGAGAGACCCTCTGGAAATATATATCAAGGGTCTCCTTCTGCGAGTGAACAGGCCGGGCTCACTCACAGCCCGATTCTGGCACTTAGGCGGAATCAGCCCCCAAGGCCAGGACAGCGCCCCAATCCCAGGATAGGTGGAGCTGAGGACTCGATTGCCAGTTCCTCAGTGCTGGAGCAAGGCGCTTACTGTGCTGTTTTTAGGTTTTTCCATTATGTTATCAATAAGCCTCTCAGACTGAAGCAATGCCAAAGCCATGGACACTCTCGGCCTGCAGCTGGTAACAACGTGGTGGCCGGACCATGTGAAAATTAACAAACAGGAACTTCATTTAAAGTGGAGTCGGGAGCTGGAAGAGAGAAGCTCATGCACCTGTCACTCAGCGCACACCCCTGACCCCAACAGGAAGAGACATACCTACAGCTCCGACAGGAAGTAAAGATACTTCACTACCTCAGTGGGAGGAACAGTCCTCCTTGCCTAGTAACGGCTCAGCCAATGGGAGACAGCCAGGACTCAGCCAATGAGGAGCCACTATACTTCCAACTTCCAGTCTCCTCCAATGGACTCTTAGTTAACAACAGCCTCTTCTCAAGTCCATAAAAGAGTCTTCCGCTCCTTATTTATGCTGGGTTTGCCCCCAGACCCATGCGCTGCATTGGGATTCATGGTTCTTCCCAAATAAACCCATTTTGCTGAAGAAATATCTGGCTATTTGTTAAAGGTCAAAACCCAAAGAAGTTGAAAGTTCTCATTTATGAAGCATAGTTAGAGCTGGCTGGAAGAAAGTAAGGTGCAAAATCACTATTGTGGACTCAGATATCAGAATTTTCTTGCTCCAAAACACATCCCAAACTGTCAAGGATGCACAGGCCAGTTCTTGCTCCAGGCAGGTCTGAGTCGCTAAAGCGGATGAAAAGTAGGAAAGACTAGAAGACAGGATTCAAAATGCCTTCCTAGCTCGGGTGCTAGTCACTAGTAAGAGGGAGAATGGCCTTAGATTTGTCTTGAGGGCAGGAGGTGGCAGAATGACCAAAGGTAAATGACTGCCTCAGACCCAAGGAGGCCCACAAAGGGCTGGGCCCCACAGCACATGACCAGACATCTGCCCTTCCTAAACCTCTGTTGGGTGTGGACCCTGCACCCGCTCATCTCCAAGTCAGAATTTCACTTCACCAGTCGCCATTACCTTTGAAGTCCCCTTTTTGTGTTGGGAAGAACTTTGACCTATTAGAGGAGCTGGGTGAGACGTTCTGGGTGGGCAAGTCCTAGGCTCCTCATCTTTAGTGAGCTGTCTCCTAGTTACATTCTAGTTACACTCACATGAAGAGAAGGGGGATGGGAACAGAGTGTCCTAATACCCTCTTCTTATAAAGATACCAGTCATATGGTATTAGGTCCCGCCCATATGACCTGATTTTACCCAAATTACCATTTTAAAGGCCCTCTCTCCAAATATAGTCACATTCTGAGGTACTAGGGGTTAGAGTGTCAGTATATGAATTTGGGGACGGAGGACACAATCCAGCTCATAATAGCATGTAAATGACTAAGGAGATTCTGTTGAATAAAGCATTAGCACAAATTCAACCAATTTTGCTTAACTTCTTAGAAATAGCCAAATTTTTAGCAAAGGAGGCCAAAAAGCTACATTGTTTTATCATCTTCATTTCTACTCTCACTGCTTTTAAACAAAATTTCAAAAACTATTTACAGTAGTATAAATCTCGGCATTGATAAGCTAGTTTTCTCCTAATTTTTTAAAATACTTCAGCTCTATAATCCATCTCCAAAGCAAGGCAGATATCAAAAAACAACCCAACATGTTACCATCATCCGCAACAAATAGCAAGAGAGTAAGCAAGAGAATCCAGCCCCCAACGGCGCGTCGAACTCACATCACCCAGAATGCCACAAAGCAGAAATGGCCAGTGGTAACGTTAGGTATGCTCCCTTTTTTTTTTTCTATGCATCAGTATCTTACATTGTTGAGAACACCCTATACATTGAAATCAGAGTCACTTTTTTTCTGTTACTTTTTATCATACTCATGTCCTAAAAAGTATTCATTGACATGTTGAATGGCAGCATAATACTGCCCAGTGTTTCGTGCCCTCGTTTACTGAACCATTTCCAATTGTTGGACATATAGATTGTTTCCAGTTTTTAACAATTACAGGTAATGCCGACAGACATCTTTGGCATACATCCTTGCCTGCATTTCTGATGATTTTTTTTTTTCCAGGCTAGGTTCCTATAAGTGGAAGCATGATACCCTGTGCATACACATTTGTTTTTAAGGTTTGGGAACACAGGAAAATAACTGTCTTTACAGGTTCCCTCACAGGCTCTCTCCTGATGCTAACCCAATATTTGGTCCTATGTTCTCACCAGGGTATCCTCACCCTCTGCCCCCCTTTTCACCCAAGCACAATTCACACTCCCGGTGACTACAGGACGCTGTGACAGGTATTGAGAATAAAAAGGCAATCGATACAGCCGCTAGTGAGAAAGAAGAGTGAACAGGATCATAGAAATGATTGCATTTATGAAGCACCTCTCCTCTGAAGAGCTCAAAGGTTTTCGGGGACACAGTCTTTTTAATCTTAATAGGTCTTCTTTTTTTTTTTTTTGATACAGATGCAAATATAAGCCTTATTACTTGGCTTGTATTTATGTATTCATGTGCTTCTATTTTCCTAATATTCCTTAAAATGGCTTTTCTATTTAGGGCTTCTGGTTCATGCAGATGACAAAAAGCCCCAAACTGGGTCTATTTACCTCTCACCCTTAAGACCTATAGGAGGAAAAGAAGAAAGACACGCGTTCCATTTTAAGAATAAAAAGAGACGTGAAGTTACCCATCACAGGGTGTTCCTGGCAGAGAAACAGGCAGAAGCCTTAAGTGAAAGCTGCACACAAGGCAGTTTGCTTTCTTTCAAAATTGCTTGCTTTCACCTTTTTGCATAAATACAGTCAAAATTTCTGACCTTGTAGAAATGGCTTGTGGTAGACAGACTAATGACTCCCCCAAAAATGTCCATGTCCTATCGTCAGAATCTGTGAATACATCGCCTTACATGGCAAAAGGGACGGACTTTGCAGATGTGATTATATTAAGGATCTTGCGATGGAGAGATTATTCTGGATTATTGGGTGTAATCACAAGGACCCTTAAAAGAGGGAGGCAAAGCTTGCACGCATCAAAGGACGTTATCAAGAGAGTGAAAAGACAACCCAAGAATGAGAAGATATCTGCAAATCATGTCTGATAAAGAATTAATATCCAGAACATATAAAGAACTCCTACAACTTAACCAAAAGACAACTCACTTTAAAAATGGGCAAAGGGCTCAAGTAGACATTTCTCCAAAGAACAGAGACCAGTATTCAACAAGCAAGGGTGCTCAACATCATCGGTCACCAAGGAAATCAAAATGACAATGAGAACCCACCTCATACCCACCAGGATCACTATGGAAACATCATCGGTCACCAAGGAAATCAAAATGACAATGAGAACCCACCTCATACCCACTAGGATCACTATAATCAGAAAGACAGACACCAATAATAAATGTTGGCGAGGATGTGGAAAAATTGGAACCTGGGCACTTTGGTGGCGAGTACTTCAAATGACGCAGCTACTAAGGAATAGTTTGGCAGTTCCTCAAAAAGCTAAACATTTTATTGTCATATAATCCCACGATTCCACTCCTAGATTTATACCTGAAAGAACTGAACACAAGAACTTAAACAGATACTGTACTCCAGTGTTCACTGCAGCATTCTTCAGAAGAGCCCCCAAATGGAAACCCCCTGAATGTCCATCAACAGACAAATAGATAAACAAGATGTGGTATATACATACAATGGGATATTATTCAGTCACAAAAGGAATGAAGGTCTAGTATATGCTACGACATGGAAGGACCTTGAAAACAGTGTGCTAAGTGAAATAACCAAACGCAACAGGACAAATAGCGCATTATTCCACTTACATGAAATATGTAGGCTGGGCAAACTCATAGAGACAAGCAAGTAGATTTGAGGCTACCGTCCGCTGCGGGGCAGGCATGGGGAGTTGCTGCCCAGTAGGTACCGAGCTTCTGCTTGGTGATGAACAGTTCTGGAAATAGTGTGATGGGTACACGACATCGTGGGCGCAATTAATGCCACTGAATTAAGCACTTTAAAAATGATTAAATGACAACTTTGATGTCATATATATCTTAACGACAATTTTAAAAAGAGGGAGGCAAAAGGTCAAAGTGAAAAAAAGAAAAGATGTAAGGACGGAAGGAGAGGTTGGAGTGAGGCACTCTGGAGTTGGAGGAAGGAGTCAGCAGCCGAGGAATGCAGGCAGCCTTCAGGCACCGAAAAAGCTAAGAAAACGTTCTCCTTTGAAGCTTCCAGAAGAAACGCAGCCCCGCCAGCATCTGGATTTCAGCTCTCAGACTCCTTTCCAGCTTCTGACCTCCAGAACCATAAGATGATAAATTTGGATAGTTTTAAGCTACTATATTTGTGGCGATTTGTTACATCAGCCGCAGGAAACTAATACATGAATGTAAAACCTTGTCATGTTACCAAAGTTCTCTAAGCACAATACAGTAATTTTTAGTTGCCCCACGTGACTTCCAAAGTTTCGCATCGAACAGCCCTAAGGTTCAAACTCTGCTAGCTGGCAGGAGGAGCCGCTCACTCTGTGTCTGACCCGCGTGGGATCAGACTGGAATTCGCTGAGTGGCTCGGGCTGCCAGACCCTGGTGCCATTTTATGAGAAGTCTTGGAATGGATTCAATTAATGACATCCGAAGAAAAATATTTCTCTCTCCAAAAACAATCCTGTAAATTCATGCACATTTGAATTACAGAATATATGAAAATTATGCCTGTGAGACACACGTGGGGACTGTATGTAGGGCCACAGTCTTGTGTTTGCTGCCTCTCTGGTCTTGCCCCTTCTCTATATTCCCGAAGCACCTGGCCCGACCTCTTATCACACCGTTCCCCTGAGGGCTAAAACCAGGTCTTATTAAGCTTGGCATCCATAGCACAAGATTTACATTTTCATCCTTCTCTCTAATTATGAGAAGGCTTTCTATTTGATAACCTACTAGGTGGGGAGATAACATTCTGGAGAGTATCCTAAAACACTGAACAAACCAGGATGTCCCAGGGACATCTACATCCTAATAAGTGACACCTAGACATATAGTAGCATTAACTTTTAAGAACCTACAGAACTTCAATATCTGGCCCCAATATCTCTCACCAACATCTCTCCTAACACCAAGGTCTTTATTCCTAGGCTGATCCAGATGGTGTTTCTCTAAAAACACCAACCTATAGCTGGTTTCAATCTCTAAGACTCTCTATGCTGAATTCCAAAGCTGCTGCTTATTCATTTGTCACCCTTACATGACTTTGCTCTGTGAACTTGATAACTGCTCATCAAGTTACAGACAGGTGTGGCGGACTCAGTTACCTGAGCTCCAAGCCAGGGGCTGCAGATGCCCTTCAGGTGCTAACGCTGAGCGGGCACAGGGCTCTGCTGGTAGGGGCTGGCAACCAGTAGCCCCAAGACTGGGCTGCAGTGTGCTTGATGGAGGCAGTGGGTTTCCTGATAAACCCAGAGGTGCCCTTTTTTGCTGCGGAACCCAAGGAGTGGTGGGCACAGGCGAGACGGCAGTTGCCTGAGGCACTGTTTACCACTCTGCCAAATCACTTCTTTCTCAGAGCTACCTATGGTTTCTTACTCTTTGCTTACAGGTGAAAGTAAATAAAGGAAAAGTGGTAAATCCACTGGCCCTTTCTTTCTTCCTGTTCTCCCCATGAAAATCACACCTCGTATACAGTGCATCAGTAAACAACCAACGGAAGAGACTTTTGTCAAAAAAGAACCGGGCAGAAAGTAAAAGAGGTCTGACAATCTGTCCTTGCCACTTAATAAAACCCTTCTCCAAATCACTTTTATTGTTTTCTAATTACAGAAGGAATGCATATTTACTGTAAATAATTTGGAAAAATAGAGAAAAACACGAAGAAAAAAATACAAATCATCTGTAATCCTACCATCTTGAGATAACCACTATCTCTTCTCCAACACTTTCTATACTCTTACCCTGCCTTTTGTTCATAGTTTTGTATTATTATTATTATTATTATTATTATTATTATTATTACTTATTGTCTGTCTACTTCAGTACAATGTAAAGTCCATGAAGGCGGGGAATTTGTGTTCCTGAGCACCGGGAACAGTGCTCAATAAATATTTACTAAATGAATAAACATTTTGATGTAACAGCGTCCAGTCTTTTTTTTCCTTAAAAATGCATAAGTCACTGTTTCTAAAGCATTACTTTTGTTCATTTTAAACACCATGCTGTTACCAAGAACCCCAAGGAGAATATCTGAAACACTCACGATTTGAAAAGCAGAGCCCCCCCTTGACTCAGCTACACATTTATTTTTCTCTCGGTGATTCCCCAAGCAGCAGCGTGGGGGAACGGGCTCTGGAAAACGGATGGCGATGTCAATTTCCAGCAAGGGCTGGAAGCCTGTACATGGCATGCTTAGCATGGCTCTGCGATTTCCCCTTCAGCGCCATGCAGCTGCTGGTGTGTGCACAGATGAACACAAACGGTGACCGGGTTTACCCAGAGGTAGAGTTCAGCAGACTGGACACCGTGGAAGGTCGAGGGCGTGGAGGCACCGAAGAGCGAGAGCAAAATTAAGGCACCCGAATGGCGGTTAATTCATTCTCCAGCTAACTTCATTCCTCACCCTCAGGTCTACCCTGCCTAAAAAAAAATGTGAGAGCCTCTGAAGCGACCTATTTCAACACGTTCTCACCTTGCATTAGCCTTCTCGTGACTCTTCGTCTACACGGCCATCTTTCTTCTCATCTCAGAAACAAAAACCCTCCTTCCTTCCCACGGCTCCTTCTTCCTGTGCGTGTGCTCTCAATGGCGGCCCCTGCAGCCGCCCTAGGATCCAACTCCGTCCGTTGTCTTCTCTCTCTGCTCATGTCCTCAGTCTTTCCCAATACATTGATTCCTTCCCCTCTTTATATAACTGTCCTGAAAATACCCAGTCCTAAAAATATCCGCCTCCTACTCACACCATCAATCTGCAATATCCAGGAAGGTCTCCAGTGTCCAGGCCTCCTCACCAGCTGACTGTCATGCCTCCATCCTTTCCTGTCCTAGAGCTTGTCCTCTGACAGCTGAGAAGTCCTCCCCCGAAGCCCTGCCCTCCTCCAGGTGCAGCCGCAGACCATCTTTCTTTTCCACACCGAGGTTAGAAGAAGACTTAAATGTTCTTTAATGTGCCACCCGGACACAAATTTTTTAAAGTAAAATTAAATCGCTCCATTAAAAGTAAAATTCACATTCGAACACTCTAACACAATAATGCTAACCCTCTTGAAAAACACGGATTGCTTCAGTGATGCATTTGCTATATTTCCTATGGCCTTCTTTTCGCCTCTTCTTTTTCCAGATTTTCTCCCCACTTCTGTTTCTGGAGGTTTTCTTTTTAAAGATGGCCGATATTTTTAACGAATCCATTCCCTTTCATTCCCAATCTTTTACTGGCTTCACCAACACGGTCTTGATCTTTGGACCCTGGAAAAGCCCACAGGGCGGCTACAAATTAGACAGCACGGTTCCTTCCCTTAGACCACCTTCAATTTCACGGCGTCCTCGAATCTTGCTGAACTTAAGGATGATGTGTTTACGCTCTTCCCTGTCTCTCTCCTGCAGTGACCTATGTCTAGAACATAAATTCAGGTTTAATTACTCAAAAAACTTAGTAAGAACACTCAAAAGGCGCCCAAGGATATACCTCCCTGTCCCTGTCACTCGGTTTCCTTGCTACACACAAGCGACCACTGTCACAGCTTCTTGTAGCTCATGGACTGTTGATGTCACGTGCCAGTTCAAACAGGTCTCTGTGTATACCCTGTAGCTTTAAACTATTTTTTAAAAAATCCACCTATTCAGCATATTTGAATTGCTACTCCACCTTCAGAGCCACTAAAATTGGCACTGCCTCCTCAAAGTCTTTCCTGTCCCTGCCTAGCCTGTGTCAGGTGATGCTCCTTCGTGCTCTTGACAGTAGGTACTCCCCTCGCCCTCCCTCTTGCTTATTAGGCAGGGTGGAATTCCCCCTGCCTGTTTCTTGCCTTGGGGCAAGGACCAGCACCCACCCGGCACACCTGGAATGCATTCAGGAGATAATGTGTATCCGAATATCTACATATATTGCAAATTATGCACTAAGTCCTGGGAACACAAAAGTAGATAAAGCATGGTACCCAGCCCAACCTTTCTGGCATCTTCATATAGTTTATTCCCCACCCCAGAAAGCACAGAGAGAAAGATCCACTTCTATGAATTCTACTTTAATCTACGTTCACTTGGTACCATAATCAGTATTTCTCATTTGCACGATCTGTCCTTTCTCTTCCTGTTACTAAGTGGTCTACAGTCTCCCTGTATTGCCAAAATGTGGCCCAGGACTCCCATCAGCTCAACCGCCCAAAGCGTCAAAAGTTGACGATTTTACCTTGCTGTGCCTTTTTTCTTTCTCCAAAGTGGCATCTGACTGATGCTCCAGTGCCAACTACTGAGAAGACAGCAAAGAGTTAGCTGGCGAGAGTGTACCTCCTGTTTTTAAAACTTCTTTCAAAAAAAGCTACATACACTTTACAAATGGAATGTCTTGAAATACAGGCAGAGGCAGCATGTGTGGGTGCTTCGGGGGTGTCAGAGCAGTGAAGAGATAAAAAGGTTCAGCAGTGTCCCTTCGGGGTCTCCAGCCAGCTGCCAGACTCGGGGCAGGCTGGCTGACAGCTCTGAGCTTCTCTTCTGTGACCAGGACTGAAGAGGCTCCCTAGTGTGGGGTTTGTGACAGCATTAGCTGAGCTAACAACTGCCAGTGTCTAGTATCTCCTCTGACACATCCAGAGGGTTCAGTATCGCTGAGAGAGGTGGTCACTCCTGCGTTTCGATGACATCTTTGATACTACCATTTTTTAATTGTCTTACATTTTAAAGCTATCTGAACTATAAAATCCTACTTAAGTAAAACGGAGTGTAGGTTCCTTGCAATGACCTAGGGCAAACTCCCTTAACCCAACAGTATTTTTCTCATGTTAAAAATGATGAAGTTGGTCTAAAAAAATTACAGACTCTCAAGAAACAAAATAATCCAACGCAATGGGCGAAGCTTAATTGGATTCTTGTTTCGAAAAATGGCTAAAAATATTCTTGGCTTTGCTGATATTTACATATGACTGCCTATCAGATATTATGGAATTATTATTAGTTTTCTCAGGTGTGATAGTGGTTTTGTGGGCGTGTTGGGGAATGCTGTAACAGGAAATGCATACTGAAGTATGACAGTTGCAAACGTTTAGGAAAAAGAAGATTTGAGTTTGAGTCTTGTGTGTGTGCATGTCTGTGTGTCCAGAGAGATTGAGAAAAACAGAAGAATTATATCTTTCTAAAATTGATCTATGAATTTTCTTTGTGCTGTCACTAAAATGCATCAAAAACCCATGACCAAATGTTGAAAAAAAGTTAAATCAACAGTAAGTTTATCTAAACAAGAAACACATTCTTCATCTCCTTTCTTAAAGCCTTTTAGGCTCTAATTTTGGCCTTTAAAATCCATATATTCGGTCCCGTCTGTAACACCTTAACAAAGTCTCAAAACTTCTGGTGTACTAAAAATTTTATCTTTTAAAACTTCTTTTCATTAGTTTTCTTTAGCCTCCTTTTTAGCAGCATTTGGACTCCCCTTCCCAGGGTGGCCCTTCCCGCTTCAGCCTTTGCCTCTGCTCCTTAGTTTTTATTCTTAACGTGTATTGAGTCTTCCCTTGTTCTCTCATGCTTGTTCATCATTTACATAGGTTTCCCTCCTTCCTGGCTGACAATATTTTCCTGTAGATGTGTCTCCTGTTCTGGGCAGTTATTTAGTTCTCTAATTTGCCCTGCCTTCCCCGCCCTTCTTATGACCTCTCCATCTTCTTCGTTATCCCCTGTGCCCTCTGCTCCCTGGGGAGAGGGGCGCCCCTGGCGCTCGCCACTACCGCCACCTCTCTGCCTTCGCTCCTCACGTGCAGTCCCCTGAGCTCCTGGCGTGCTTGTCTTTAAAATATTAGTACATGTATGTGCGTGCGTGCGTGCGCGCGTGTGTGCGTGTGTATAAATATATGCTTAATTTGGCCATATGTGTGTACATGTATGTGCGTGCGTGCGTGCGCGCGGTGTGTGTGTGTATAAATATATGCTTAATTTTGCCATATACTTTTTTTGGTTAAAAATGCTTAATTGCTATATATGCATATGGCAATTAAGCATTTTTAACCAAAAATTGAAAGGCCGCGACAGAAGGAATTTTCTCTCCGAGGGCGTACCAATGGGGCCTGCCCAGAAACAGTCCACTGCCAGCTCTAGCTTATTTGGTTGATTAGGTGCTTTGAGAGGGGCCGGCAGACCCGCCCCAAGGCTCTTACTTGGGCTCCGCGCCTCGCCGGGGCCCGCACCTCCTTCGGGGTTCGGCTGCAGGAGTGCCCCGCCCCCGCCCTCCGCGTCCCCGCCCCACTCCCGTCTTGCCCTGCCTCCCTCTACAGTGTCCTCTGCCTCTTGCTGTGCGCTCCTGCCTCTGTCCTCCCTTACATCTCCTGCTTGGCGCGTGGCTCTCTTGTCACTAATTTTCTCCGGCTCATGGAGCCCTTGCATGATAATCCCCCTCTATTTTCCTGAACTTCTGAACACTTCTTAAGTCTTTTACCTCCGGTGTTCGGCAACCAGCCTTAGATTTCTTCATCTGCCCTTGGCCTGGCCGGCTGGCACTTGCGCCCAGCGAGAATCAGAACGACCAGTTTTCACTGATGCTCCGTCCTTTCTCCCTGTTGACCACAGTGACAGCCCATGCTGCATTTTTCTTTTTCCCTGTTCTCTCCTTTTTAGCTAACCAAACTTCTCCTTTCGTGTCTGTACTTATAATCCAGTGGGGTTTTTTTTTTTTCCTTTTTTTTCACTCTCTGGTCTCCATTGTGTGGGCGACCTCCTCCAGCCACCTCTTTTATTCTGTTCCTGGGTAAACCGAACCATCCTTCAATGCCGCAGGTCATAGATTATTTCACCACCTAGAGAAAGGACATCCTTGCAGCCTGCACACCGAGCTGGTCAGTTTCAGGAGTCCTATGTTCAAATGCTCTGTCACCCAGTGTCCACAGGCTGTGTCACTGCACTGGCTCATTGAATAATCCTGTAATCCTGCTCTGCTCTCAAAGGTGGAAGGATCATTCCACCACCTCCCTGCCATGTGCAACTGTACCAACCTCTGTCCATACCCATCTGGCTCAGTATTTTTCTTGGCTGGCGTCGAAGCTGCTTGTTAGCCATACTAAAATGGCATCTTTCGTAAGCGTGTTATTTCTCATTGAAAACATAAAAGCATTTCTTGGTGCAGTGCAATTGAAAAATTAAATCAGAGCCTCCCATTTTGATCTCTAAATATTTTTAAAGATGTGTCATGAACTGTCCTCCGAAGGCTTACTAACACACTTATTCTAGGAAACTAAATTTCACTACCGGGCCTTTGGGGATTATAGTTGAGAGACTCTGTACTCCAAATTCTCTAAACAAACTCTCTGCCTTCGAATATTTTTCAGATGACCAAATATCCTTTCTAAATGATTGGGTGATCAGTTCTCTTCAGATCAACTAACAACTTGTGTAACTCTCTCTTTTTTCTCTTGGGGATGAGTCTCCTTGTTTCTTGGCGAAAACGAAGGAAACTAGTAACAGCACCACTTTGTACCTCCGACTCTTCTCCGAAGGCTTCCCCTCTTCTCCCACATCCCCCCTTAACATCTGCCGGCCGCCGCTTCCTTTCCTATTCTGAGTCTATGATTAAAACTCACTAGAAGAAAGCTGTTCTCTGCTAATTCCTGCTAGCTGTCATCAGCCAGTCAGTCAACAGGTCTTTACCAAGCAATTCTAGTGGGCGGTCATCCCTAAACAGGCCTGGCAAATTCCCACGATGCCAAGGCCTTGAGGCAAGTTGTGAGGAGGGACCCTCGTCTCCCATGGCAAAAAGCAGAGCACCCCACTGGTCGTCCACCCATGTTGTAGGCACATGGTATCAGGGAGGAAAACCTTTCCCTCTACTCTCAAGTTCTGTACACAGAAGCCTGCAAATTAACAAAACAGATTAACAGGAGACGAGGTACGCACTTTTTATTGATATTTTACAAGCACAAGAATTCATAGAAAAGAAGTGAAACTCAAAGAGGTGATTAGACTAGACTGAGGGCTTATGTACCATTTCGACAAAGGAAAGGAGGTTCGGGCTTCAAGGACAATAAATCATGGGGAGTAACTAGGATGTACATGGGGAACTAACAGGCAATAAAGGTGATTTTAGTAAGGTCTGTTTATGCAGATTCATCTCAGTGCTGAATCTGTGTCTCCAGTGATGAGTCATTCTCTTCTTCCTAGTGAGAGGGACACTGTCACAAAGGGAAATTTATGACAGGCTTTTATAAGGAAAGGCCAGGGAACCCTTCCTGCATCAGTTGATGCTAAGCTGGCTTCAGCTCAAAACAATCCGTATGCCAAAGCAGCATATCCTGATCCCCTTCAGTGGCTTCCCAGTGAGTACAACCAGTGTTGACACTTTCCACTGGCACCTTACATCAGGCACTGCTTTTTGATGATCCTTCCCACTTTCCGGTTGCGTCTACCTCAGCTTTGAGAGGTGAATCCTTTTCCTTCTCCAGTCCGATCTCCAAATGACTCAATTCAATGACCTTGTGCAGTTCTATACTCACCTTTCTTCTCTCTCTGGCTCATTCAAGTAGCCGCCATTGAATTTCTTCTCCTGGTTTCTTCTCCCTAATCTCTCCTACTAACCTTGAGCAGAAGAATTAAAGAAACTGAACCAAGGAGAGACCCAAAGGAAGCTCAACTCTTGCAGCCGGGGGCTAGAACCTGCACCTTTTGTGCTGAGATCCCCTTGTCCTGGAGTTCGACCACAAGCTTGCCTGGCGGCCATCTCCTGCATTAGTCTCAGGCGTTCCTCAGATCTAAACCTCACCCTCGTTTGCACAAGGGGTGCCCCTGGGCTGAGGTTCCAGCTGACTCTTCCCATACAATTAAGATTTTCCCCCAAATGTTCCAATATGAAGACATCTAAGCACTTCTGAGCAGAAGTAAACTAAGGACCTGCAGAACCACAGATTTTCAGAGTCGAATGGCCCTGGAGCAGGGAGCATTTCTTCCCCGTGCGGTTACTGATTTTGTTGGTTGACAGTCCACATGGTGGTACAGGACATGCCTCAAAATGAATCAAGTCCACGCAGAGGATTTACTCACATGTTTTCCTCTGCCAGTGATCCTTCATAGTGCCCAAATTTCATGATGTTATTTGAGTGGAATTGAATTGAAACAGCTTACATTATCTGATTAATTAGGGTCAGCTTTGACTAAAATGATTAATGAATCCAATCCTGTTAGTACAGTAGTCTGCCTGTCAGGCTGTGGTTACATAACTCTGTGAAAGACTGGGGGAGACTGTTGGTGTATTCGTTTCTGAATACTTAGTCATGAACTTTATTGGAGGGAAACACAGTGGAATATTATTCGGCCATGAAAAACCATGAAGTACTAATACGTCCTACAATATGAATGAACCTCGAAACATTATGTGAAATGAAAAGAAGGCAGATACAAAAGGTCACATAATGTCTGATTTCATTTATAGGAAATGTCCGGAATAGAGGAATCCACAGAGAAGCCTGGCAGATGGGTGGTTGCCAGGGGCTGCAGGTGTGGGGAGCAGGTTAATGAGGGAGTGACTGCTTAATGGGTATGGGGTTTCTTTGGGGGGCAATGGAAATGTTTTGGAATTAGAGGTGGTGTTTGCTCAACATTTGAGAATGTACTAAATGCCACTGAACTGTTCACTTTAAAATGGTTAACTTTATGTTATATGAATTTTACTTCAATTGAAATATATAGAGAGACAGAGGGAAGGAGAGAACATCCCAAGTCCGATGGTTATTTGGCCTGCATTCCTTGTGTTCGCTATCAGGGGCCTACGCCAACACCCATATTCCCTTACTGATGAGGGGTGTGAGGGCTAGACAGCTTATACCCCAGTCGCAGTCATACGATCAAGGTAGAACCCTGGCTTCCTAACTTCAGGGCTGGTCCCCTTTCCACTACTTTAACCTAAAGAATAATTGTCTTGATCCTTGAAATCATCTCTGCAGTAACTACTTACTGAGTGCCTGCTACAAGCCAGGTGCTGTACGCCATCTTACCTGAGATCGTGGTTACGCTTACCCAGCCCTGTCTCTCCCGGATGTGGTTATCATCTTGGCCCTCTTGGTAACACCCTGCTCTAATTTTGATCTTTAATGAGTCCAAGTGAGGTATGATCTGAAACTGCTGCCATGTGATTTAAAAGCATTGCGTGAGTGTGCAATTACAAAATAACCAGAAGACTATTAAGGTTAAAGCCATATTTGACAAAAGTGTAAAGTTTGTATGACTCACAAAATGTCAAATAAAGCTGCTCTAAGCTCAGAGCGGGTCGGCAGATGACGTTCAGGTCAAGGCCACGAGTATGAACTGAGAACCTGCAGTGTTCAAGGGCCACGGCCTGGCATAATGGGGAGGTAAAGATGACCCGGCCCCCCAAATTTGACGTTCTCAAGGATGGTGTGGGCGTAGGAGTGCACAGCAGTGTACTAAGTGTGCAAATGGAAAGTATAAACACGGTCTGACCGAGGGGCCCCGCTTCAGCGCCCCTCTGTAGGGGCCGCGTTGGAGCTGAGTCTGGGAGGACGGGAGGGCCTCCGATGGGGGAGACGGTGATGTGGCCCAGGCAGAGGGATTAAGTGACAGATGTGGGGGTGGGAGGTCCTGTTCAGGGGCAGCATCTCCAGTATGGAGTGGGAAGAATTGGAAATGGGGTAAACCATACAGGTGTTTTCACGCTCCATTTCAATTCTAGTCTGCAGTCTATTTTCTTTTTGGTTCCGTGTCATAGTTCTCAGACTCTCAAGCAATGCCCATTTACATGTACACAGACACACACACACACACACACACACACTCTGAACTACCTATCTCGGTCTTCACCTTTGACCTAATGTTTTCTAACACACAGGTAGTTTGAGTGGTCTCCCTGCCTCCCCAAACCCTTGCCTACTTGATCCTTATGCTGACATTATTTTAATCAAAGGCAAAGACTGTCATTCTATAATTAAAGCTAAGGTTTAAAACATAAATACACTCAAAGAGGTGACATCATTTAAAAATATCTTAAATATAAGGCACCAAATAAAAAAATAGATAAACCAGACTTCATCAAAACTAAAAACTTGTGTGCTTCAGAGGACGCTATTGAGAACGTGAAAAGATGATCCACAGAATGGGGAAAAGTATGTACAAATCGTGTATCTGATAAGGGCCTGGTATCCAGAATATATAAAGAACACTTACAACTCAACAACATAAAGACAAATATCCCGATGGAAAATCCGCAGAGAACTGAAAAGACATTCCTCCAGAGAAGACATACAAATGGCCAATAAAGACATGGAAAGATGCTCAGCATCACTAGTCATGAGGAAAATGCAGATGAAAACCACGAGATAACAACTACACGTCCACTAGGAAGGCCGTGACCAGAAAGACAGACAATCCCCAACGCTGGTGAGGAGGAAGAGAAATCGGCACCCTCACGCACTGTCGCTGGGGACGTAAAATGGTGCAGCCACTTTGGAAAACAGTTTGATCGTTTCTCCAAAAGTTAAACATACAGTTACCATATGGCCCAGAAAATTCCACTCCAAAATATATACAATCAAAAGAAGTGAAAACATATGTCCACACAAAAACCTGTGCAGGGATGTTCGTAATAGCATTATTCATATCAGCCCAAAAAAATGGAAACAACACAAATGTCCATCAACTGAAGACGTAACAGGGATTGAGTACTGGTCCATGCTACGGCAGAGGTGAACCTTGACAACGTTATTCTAAGTGAAAGAAGCCAGACACGAAGGCCACATATTGTACGATTCCTTTGATAAGAAAAGTCCAGAATAAGCAAATCTCGAGAAACAGAAAGTCGATCCGTGCTGGGCTGAGGGGAATGGAGAGTGGCTGCTAATGGACACAGAGTTTATTTCAGAGCGGTGAAAATGTTCTCAGAAAGCGGTGATGGATGCACAATCTTAAAATATACTAAAACCGCTTTAAAGGGGTGCACTTTACGATATGTGTATTATATCTAAAAAAAAAAAAAAAAAGAAAATCCTAAGGTATCAATTACCTTTATCGGCTTTTTTGAGAGCAAACCTGAACTGGGAGGAGAGAGTAAGGTCGAAGCGGAAGTCACAGGCGCCCCAAGTGGGCGGTGCAACAGGCGGAGACAGGAGAACTAAGGCACCTTGCCCGAAACTACTCTCCCCCTTTCTGTTCACAGGCCGTTTTCTCCTGCCCACCTTTCTTCTCCCTCTGCAGAAGGAAAGTAACCTCAACCGCAGGAGGGAAAGCCACCCACATCAACGCTCTTTGCCTTAAAAGTTGTTTCAGTCACCGAAAAACAGGCAAGAGACTTTCAAAAAGTGCAATCAACAAAATATGTAGATATATTTTTCTCATAGCTAAGAAAGGAAAGGATAATGAGAAATCCTGGCTTCAGGAAGTGCTTACTTGCCAAAAAATTTATCGAAAGCATGTGGTCCCAACTCAATTGCCTGGATCTACACACACAAGTCTCAAGATGACAGAGTAAACCGTGCAAGTTTACATAAAACAGGTTCCTCCGAGCCCGGCGGATGTCTGCTGCCTTCCGAGAGGGGCATTCGGGCAGCCGGCTTCACTACGTGGCACTGTGTGCACTTGAGAAGGCAACTCTGAGAAGCGAGGGCTTGAGGAACATCCTTGGGAGACCTACCCACTTGGATCAGGTGTCTGAACCCGGCCCAACTAATTACACACCTTCTTTCGTAACAAAAGGAGATATCCATTCGGTAACCCGAGAGAAGGGTCTGACTTTTAAATTGTTAACAGACTTGGGGCCGAGCAAAAATATGTGAGAGGGAAAAGCAAATATCGTTTGGATGACTTTTGAGGGAGGCTGGACAGTCTCCTGAAAGATTCCTAGTCTGATTAAACTTCTGCCATCTTCCCTCCCACACAGCTATCCAGAGCAACCACCAGAGAAAGGCTGACTGAAGGTCTTGGACTTATGATCGAGGTTCATGGTACATTTATGCAGCACTGATAATGAACTACATGCAGATCATAAAACGTTTTTACAGAGGCATAAAAAGTTTTTCCGAGCAGGTTAGGAGGAAGCAAATATTTCAAGTTTGTCGCTTTTTCTCTCTGGGAGAAGAAAGTTGGCTCGAAGAGGAGGCACAGGACGAGGAATCAGGAGGAGTGAAGAGAATGTTAGCCTGCAGACATAATCAAAGTTTGGGGACCAGAGAAACGGATGAGAAGGGAGAGAACAGACCCTTGCTAAAGAGTTTGAGAAGTAGTTGCTGTTAATATACATGATTTGCAATTTTTTAAAAACATTGCCCAACACTATACAGCCTCAACCTATAGTCACCCAGAAGCAGATAAACACAAGACTAAATCAGAATTAAAAGAAGCACATAACCACGAGACAATACCACCGCCCGGCCTCAACCCGGGCACCACTGGTGATCTCTGCCTGGGGTTTTAGAGAAGTGCCGAGAGTGGTCACCAACCTCTACAACTTTTTAATTCTAACTTAAGTTATTGTCATTTAAATCTTTTCCTTGACAGACTCTCTTCTGAGACCTTGATCTTTAAATTAATCTAGATGCACTTCTATTCTTTTCTGTTATTTTCCCCGTAACTTCTTGGTGACTTTTCAGGTTGTACTTGGGGTTCCCTTTAGGGCAGGGGTCCTCAACCCCCGGGTCGTGGACCGGTACCGGTCCATAGCCTGTTAGGAACCGGACTGGACAGCAGAAGTTAAGCAGCAGCAGGTGAGCCAGCGAAGCTTTACCTGTATTTGCAGCCGCTCCCCAGCGCTAGCATCCCTGCCTCAGCTCCACCTCAGCTCATCAGGCATGAGATGCTCATAGGAGCACCGGTCCCTGGTGCCAAAAAAAAGTTGGAGATCACTGCCGTAGGTTACGGATTCTCGGAGCCCCAGCCAGCCAACAAAGTAACCAGTAGCCACATGCGTTTACTGAGCACTTGAGATGTGGCTAATCTGAACTGAGATGTACTCTGGATGTAAAATATACCCAGATTTGGTAAGATATTTTAAATAATTTAGAAATATTGGTTATATGTTGAAATGATACTATGTGGGGTATAGTGGGTTCAATAAAACATATTAAAATTAATTTCATCTGTTCGTTTTTTACTTTGTTAACATGGCTGCTAGAAAACTTTCCATTGCATCTGTGGTTCATAGAGACCGTAGTCCAGGGTCCCAAACGCATGTGACCATACAACCAACCATTCTCCACATTACGTCTTGCCCTAGTTATAGAGTTTACCTCCTCCACGAGCCAAACACGTAATCAAGCCCACCGATTCCCTGGAGCTGCTTGTTTAGGGAATGGCAGTAACGCCAGTGCTCTGCCCAGAGGTATCACCCCCAAACAAGCTCATTTACAGAAACGAAGCAGCGAGGCCTTGCGAGGACATAGCTCATTATTCTGACAGCTTTGACGTGGTCAAGATCAGCCAGAGCAACTTCCACGGAGGTGTTCAGTGTGCGGTAGTTTTAGCAAAACCAAAATGAAATTACTTTTTATCATTTCGCCATATCTCGCAGAATGGACATTTGCAAAGTATCTAATCGAATACCCCAGGTCATATTCCAGACTAGAGACCAAACGTCTGGCTGCTAACGATATACCAAATATTTACCGAGTGCCCACGCTTTGCCAGGCACGTGTTTCCTCCTCACCAGCAAGCTAAACGAGTCGGTACGAGCATGACCAGCCCGATTTCACAGGGGCTGGGAAGATCGGAGAGGTTGGACCACTTCTCTGAGGTCACGCAGCTGGAGGCAGGAGCTGAATACGCAGCACACTTCGCTACGCTTCGCTACTTCTGGCCAGTGCACAGACTTACTTCATATTCCAGCTATTGCAGAAAGTAACATACAGTGTTTGCTCTAGACAAATGACGGCTATAATGTACTCTAAAGAGTCATATGGTTATTTGATACAATTTTAGAGTGTTAAGGTTATAATGTGGAAACAGAAACCCTTGCTTTCCCATCTTTTCACATCTACAGGTAGAAGTTTGCGGTGATGTTTCTTTCAGTTTAGCTACATGGACGAACTGGAGATCTCCCAGGCACCTTTCTCGAATTTTGCCTTTTATGTCTCTTGTGAATTTACATACTAGAGTTTCCGTTTGCAGAGATGGGAACAAGACTCACCAGGAAAAAGCTTTGAGCTTTTCAGATTTCAGGGCTCAGTCACACCGCATGGCCCTGTCAGAGAGAGAATGGTGCTACATTCAGCTGTGATTTCTGCAGCACTGCCTGGTGCCCCGCAGCAGCTAATATCTGAAGATGTTTGGCAAGTGGTTAATTCTTACCTTTTTCAAGATATAGAGAAAAAAACAGGCACCGAAGGGCTGAACATCTCCTTCTCTGGACCAGAGCCGAACTGGTAAGGATCCTGACTCAGAGCGTTAGGCTCTGCTGCCTCCTACTGGCCAGAGTGAGCCCCTGCACAAAACCCCCAGGGCCGGAAAATTGTCATTTCCGTGCTTCTCAATTTGGTTAATACATGGACTGACTCTTTTTAAAAGAGGAAAACAGTTTCATTTAAATATACCTGCGATCCCCAGATTGAAAACACTTCTAAATCATACAAATGGAGAATGTCAAATAGCAACCGAGCCTTACATCTTAAGCGGAGCTTAAAATTTCCACGTTAGCTCCTGCAAGGATCTTTGTTCTCAGGATTATGTACCTTGTGTAGTTCCCGCAATAAGTCTTGTAGTAATGATGACCCTCTCTATTTAATTTTGGCGCTGTTTATAATTCCCTTCTTACAGAAATGTACTCTTCCCTTAGCTTCTGTGAAACTGTATGTATTTCTCTTCTCTGCCCTATATGTGTTATCATTTTCCCCAAAAAAACAGGGAAGGATGCCCCATCTCTGTATTTGCCCCTCTAATCCTTTCCTGTTATGAGATCTCGCTCTGACAGCTTTCAGTATCGTGCAAAATCAGCCCCTCTCTCCTCCAGGTGACCATGTCACCTTAGCTTAACAATAGGTAATGTCACCTTGTTTAAAGGTATCTGTCTCACCCCCTAGACCTCCAGCAATTTAAGGACAGAAAGCCACATCGTAAACATTTTTGAATCATACACTTGTTTATATCACTCGAATTTGAAAATATGCTCAGCACTATTAAAGGAACCATCTTGACTGAAGATGTTTGAATAAGAGGTTTATAAACTAATAAGATACAGACACAAACAACTGGAACACAAGACAGAATGTGAGAGATAAATGGCAGGTCACAAAGCTGATAAAGCCACAAACACAAAGGAACGCAAAGAAGCAATTGCCTCTAGCTAAAGAAAATGGCGTTTTGAGGCTGATCTGAAATGATAAGCTATATATGTGGGTTTTGGGAGGTGAGGAGTGTTGTCATATATGGAAACTATTCCAAAGAGAGAAGAAATACAAATAAGATAAATTACAAGCCTCTGAGACAGGAAAGTGTTATCATCTTTTATGAGAAAGAAGTGTTATTTTTCCAGAGCCTAAGCTTCTTTCAGGGGAAGGAGAGAGGGAGAGAAAGAGATGGGGTCAGGACACTGAAGGCCTTAAAAGTCGAACCAAGGAGGGTAGTAGGCTGTCTTGATCAGGCAGAAACCGGGTGGAGTGTCTGTAGGCCAGTGGAGCACAACCCCCTGCACCCAGGTATCCGGCTATGTCCCATTTTTCCATGAGAGCTACTTCTGGGGAAGACTGTCAGCCCCTGGAGTTGAAACATACAGAGGCATGTGACCTGGGCAGGCAGCTTTGAGAGCGGGTCCATGGAGGCAGTGTGACTTGGTAAGCCAGGCAGAGCCCCAAGGCTGAGCATGAGAGGGGTTCCAAGGGCTCCAGAGCAGGGGCACCAGAAGAGGGCTCATCTTGAGGTGGCATGTGCAGCCATGACAAAGGGGCTGCACATGGATTCTAAAAAGCATTCTCTTCTCCTCTGGACACTTCAGGACACTTTTGGAGGGACACCCTCCCTGGCTCGCCCCACCTCGGACTGGGTGTAGAGAGGAGGCAGCATTCTCCTCATTACACAAGAGCGGTGGACCCCCAACTTGAGTGTGCACCAGAATCGCCTGGAGGGCTTGCGAAAGTGGACTGCCGGGCCCCAACCCCATGGTGTCTGAGTTAACAGGACTGAGGTGGAGCCCCAAATTTGCACTCCCCATAAGTCCCCGGGGGAGGCTGGTGCCTGATGCTGCTGGTCCAGGGCCCGCCCTTTGAAAACCACTGTGTGAGAACATCCTTGGGAGGAAAATGCTAAGAGCAGAACCCGGGCGAGTTCTGTCCATCACGGGGTACCCAGCACCTTGCAGCACACCCAAGACACCAGAAGCCGTCCGAAAACACATGGGTAAGACCTGTTCACACACAACTGTATCGCTGGTAGCGCGTGACAGATAAAGCGCCATATCCCACATATTCGTAGAAGGTAGAGGCTGCACCTGCCTTCAACACAGAGACTAGCATAACAAACACCCAATTTAACATTTTAATAAATTTCCTTAGATTTTTTTAAAACAAGAAAGTGTCACAGATGGAGTTCACGCATAGCCTCACCTCAGATTTTCTCACTCTCCCAGAAGTCAGCATGTCTCGCATTTGGTGTGATTCCTTCTCGTCCTTGTCTTTATACGTTATATATATGTGTGTGTGTAATATATATACATATATTATAAATATGTACTTGTATTATTTAATATTTTTAAAAGTTATGAATGCATCCCATAATGCATTGCATGGTGCACTTCATCTGCTCGGTATGGGTTTATTGTGGTAAAATATACATCACAAAACTCACCCTTTTAACCATTTTTAAGTGTACGGTTCAGTGGCATTCGGTACATTCCCTGTTGTATCGCCATCACCACCATCCATCTCCAGAACTTTTTCCTCATCCTGAATTAAAACTCCAGAATCATTCAATCATAACTCCCTTAACATCATGTTTTCAGATGCCTTCATATTGATACATTGAGTTGTCTTAATCATTTTCATTGCTAGATAAGCATTCCACGATCTGAATATGCAACATTTACTTTTCCACCGCCTTTTTGATGGAAGTTTAAGTTACGTCCAGTTTTGAGCTATTACAAATGTCCAACTCAGATTTCTTTTATGAACTCCCTGTTCACATCGTTTCCATTTTTTCTATTGGTTTTTTTTTTTTTCTTATTGATTTGTAGTTCTTTACATATTCTAGAGAATGTGCCTTTGATTATGAGTTACAAATATCTACTCCCAGCCTGTGGCTTGTCTTCTTGTTTTTTTGTGTGTTTGTTTTTTTGTCACGGAAGTTTTAATATAGACAAATATATCAAGTTTCCTTTCTGATTTGTGCTTTTTGCACTTTAAGAAATCTGTCTTACTCTCAGGACATAAACTCTTGTATTTTCTTGTATTTTCTTTTACGAGTGTAAAGATTGACTTTTCCTCTACAAAACCCTTTAGTGAGCTCATACCTAGCACAATTGTATTGCATCGATATTTGGCTATAAAAACCATAAATGCATTTATACACTTAAATTATATCATTTCTATTTATAATTTTTAGAATTTCTAATTTTTTACTTAAAGTTGAAAAATTGGAAGACACACGGGTCCTTCTTGACCTTGATGGGTCTCTGGCATTCACCTTTCACATCCAAGGGTGAGGACAGTAGCACCTGGCATCAGCTGTGTTATGGGCCACTGTGGGAGCAATAACTGGGCTTCACCTGCAGGATACATAAGCACCTTGGACATGTGTAGGCATTTCGGAGAGGGAGTCGTTGCAAAGGGCAGGACATCTGTCAGCTGGGTGAGGTCTGAAGTCTTGACGCAGGGTGTTAATAATTGGCTAATGAGTACTTGAGCACTAGTTGAGTCTGACCATTTGGTTTAAAGGACGTGTGCCTTGACTCCATCGGCAATGGGGAGTGGGTTCCAGGTTTGCAGGCTGGGGTGTGCTCAGGACAGAACTTGGGAGAGGGTGCTGATGTGTAAGAGGGTGTAGAAGCAGAGACATCAGTTTTAGAGACGTCAGTTTAGCAGCTCAGGCTGTTACAGCAAAGTATCAGAGACCGGGTGGCTTAAACAAACATTTCCCTCAGTTCTGGAAGCTGGAAGTCCAAGATCAAGGTGCTGGCAGATTTGGTGTGTGGTGAGAGTCCTCTTCGTACTTGTAGTTGGCCACCTACTTGCTGTGTCCTCACAGGGCAGAGAGGGAGTGAGTGCCAGTCTCTTCTTTCTTTCTTAATAATACTCATCCCATAATGCCATAATGCGGGCTCCGCCTCATCACCTCCCCAAAGCCCCACCTCCTAACACCGTCGCACTGGGGATTTAGGGTTCACCATATGAATTTCAGGGGGTCGAAAACATCCAGTCCACATCAGAGACCACTGCAAGCCACGGGCAAATGAAATGTGAGTTTCGGTGGAGAAGGACAAAAGTGAATGGATTTGAGCAATGCTCTGAAAAGCTGAGTCGACTGCAAGCCAGACTGAGCAGAGGAAACTGCCACCAACACAGTGTCAGGGCGCCCCGCCCCCTCAAATGAACTCCAGAATCTCCGGGCCAAAAAGGATCTTAAGGCTCACGCAGTCCAACCCCACGTGCTGCTCGCATCCGCCTGCCAAGCATGGAAATGCAAACATCCCTCGTCTCTCTTGGAAGAAAACAGAGTCCGGCGAAGGGTGGACTGGCTGGCTATACGCCGAGAAATTCGACCCAAAGAGGGCCCACCCTGAACAACGTCCAAGACCAGACGCGGTCCTGTGTTCCAGATGTGGGCGCTCCGAGAGACTCAAAATCAGCCCGGTTTCCGCCTCCTCTGCCTTTACTTACTTATCATTCCCCATCTCGTATCCCGTCGTCTGTCTGGTTTCACGGCAGGAGGCTGAGGCGCAGTCCCCACCGAGCTGTTTGCAGGACATGCCCAGCACGTCGCTGGACAGAGTCGGTGCAGGAAAAGGGCAGGATCGCTGGGGTGGATGTGCTTGGTTTATAATTCTAAGTGGCCCCTGAGCAGAGGAGGTAATTAAGGAAGGTGGTATACTGGGGGGCAAAGGGACTAAGAATTGGAAATAATGACTGAATACATAGCCGCTCCTTTGCTTAGAGAATGGCGAATTCTAGTTATTTTAGGGCTTAGTTCTAGAGCTAATTTTCATTTAACGGTTTCTTAGAGCAGGAAATAGTAAGCCTGAAACATACGACCACGTATACCATCCCGTCGTCTCAACCTAGCTTTTCTGCATCTCTCCCTTCCCCGCTCCTCCCCTCGCCAAATACTGGGGAGACTTTGGCTTCTAACAAGCATGATTCGTCACAGTGAGACCATGGACAGAAGATCTCAAACGCTGGGAGGGCAGGGAAGAGCCAATTACGCATAATTCAGAAAAATGTGAAGGGATGCGCCTCAACCGAGGTACTTGAGACCCTTCATTTATTACACTGTGGAGTCCCTCAGGGGCAGGAAGCTGGAGACAGGGTGTCCAGCTCTAAGCAAGAGCAGCTTTCCTTAAAAGAGGAGGAAACGGAATGTTCAAGGGAAGAGTTGGATAAATAATCAGGACTGGACGGATATCAAGGGCTCAGAATTTGGGAGGGGGTCTATGCATTTTTTGAAATTATGTGCAAAACTTGACCTATTTTAACCAGTGGGGACGGGAAGAGAGAGGGATGCGAAAACGCAATAAAAGAAAAGAAACCCACCGAAGAGTCCTGTGATGGATGATCGGATGAAGAAGCTGTGATACGTAAATACGTAAGAAGAGATGAAACACTGCCATTTGCGACGACGTGGATGGACCTTGAGATGATCATGCTAAGCGAAATAAGCCAGACAGAAAAAAACTGAAAACCACATGATACCACTTACATGTGGGATATAAACCTAAAAGCCACAAACAAACAGGGCAAACAAGCAGAGACTCATGGACATGGACAATCGACTAGTTGGTTACCAGAGGGGAGGGCGAGAGAGGGGAGGGGGAGGTAGATGGGGTAAAAGGGGTCAAATAACTAAAATTAGAAGTTATGTAAATTATATCAAGTGAATAAAAAAAATTTTTTTTAAAGAAATAAACCTGTTTTTGTCCTAGTGCTATCTCTCATGTATCAAGGACAAATGAAAATGATAATTTTGTAGCCTTCAATGCTCTCTGGGTGCGAAACAATGAGATCTTCATTTTACAGGACCAAATTAATCGCTTTTGGTGCTCGAGAAAAGTGGGATTCGCTGGGGAAAACACCACGGCGCTGTGGGAGCTTGTGAAATGTGGGGAGGGGCCGAGCCGGAATTTTGGGAAATGCCGCATTGTTAATTGTATTTCAGAGGACAGTACCCTCCTGGACTGACCTCGGGGGGCGTGTTTCTGTCCAGCTTCGTGGGCACAGATGACCCCCTGCATTGGTGCTTTGGCTGAGCATTGGTGCTTTGTCTTGCCAGGACAGATCTGCCACTGTCCTGAGTGCAACCTCAGAGCCACGTTTGGGGGATGCTGCAGGAAGCAGGTCTCAGAGGGAGCCCAGGCTTGGAGGGGAGAAGGGAGACCCTGGACAAAGCCTGCAAGGGACTTCACGATGGTCAACTCCAACAAGTGTCCTTCATTTAGAAAAATCAATCAACCCCTTCCAAAATCAAACACAGAAGTGCCAATGTCATGACTTGAACTTCTTGTGACCTTTTTTCCTTGCCGAAAAAGCTATGGTTCTTACTGAAGACTGTAAAACACCACTAATGAAAATGAGTGATTATCGAAATTACTGAAGCATTAATGAATTAATAGAAGAATGTATTCCCAGTATTTCAAATTTCTCTTCCAAATTCAAATTCTGTTCTCACACAGCATTTGCCGGCCCATCACTCGCTTTTACGGTCATAGACTCCTTTGAGGAGCTGGTGAAAGCTAGGAACTCTCTTCCCAGAAATGTACAAGTAGACACAGTTTTGCACATCACTTCAGAAGGTCCATAGATTCCCTGCCTCCCGTCAAAAAAAAAAAAAAAAAAAATCCCGGAGACCTCAACCTCGCATTTGATATTACAGCAATTCCCTTCATTGGTTGAGGTTCTGACTTGTTCACGGGGCCTGCAAATTGGCAGCTGCTCAAAGGTAAGGCTTGTTGTTAACCCGACTCTTTAGGTGACAGCAGTGACATGGGAGAAATGATACTTAGAAGTAGGGAGGAAGCATGTTTATGTCGTGCAAGAAAAAAAATTAGCGGCCTTTCAACTGTTTCCATATTTACTGGGATTTGGATCGCTTGGAGATTTTATAGCATGGAAAAAAAAACACCAAAAATCGAAAAGCAGATTCCATTTCCCTCACAGACAGAGCCCTGGAACCTCAGTCCTTGGGCAAGTCAAACCGATCTGGAAAGAAGTGTGGCTGCAAGAAGCTTAGACAGGGGTCTAGGGGAAAACAGAGAGCGCCCCCCAAAAGATCCAGATGCAGCCTAAAATGCCATGAGGGGTCTTGTTCCTTTTCAGAACCTGCCCACCAGGACAATGCGCGGCTCTAGTCACAGGCTCCGCCTCGTGACAGCCCAGGCCACGATGCTTTCCCACCTGGCCTGCCAAGGCCCCCTCTCCCTTCCCAGGCCCTGAACCTCCTGCCTTTGGCCCTCCCGATTCTGGATCTGAACTTCTGCCCACTCTGTAGACACCTACTCTCGGTAGGGTTCAGATGCTTGCCCCTTGGCCCAGATAAAGAAGCTTGGCCCGGAGCCCTGCTGGCAGATAATTCTAGAACTTCAAAGCCAGGCCTGCGGGTGATGGGGTGGTGTGTCATCTGCTGGGAAGCAAGGGATGGTCTAGTGAACTCTAGTTCTGGCCTGGGCTGAGATGGGGACAGAGGGCAGACAGAGGTGTCTGGGAAGGTTTCATCCTAATGGGACTGAGTGAGCATTTTGGGCTACTGCCTCTAGGTGGAAGATAAGGGATAAGATGCTGGTCCAGCAGACAGCTATCCTTCCATTCATACCTCACCTGTGTGAGTGGATACTGCTGAGGGCCCTGCTTGGGGGTGGGGGTTGAGAGCAAACCCATCCTGCTCTTTACCGGGGAGCATGAGAAGCTGGCTCTGTTGCCCATTCGCTTACTGAGTGCCTCCATGTTTTGAGCGTGGACTTGGGAGACAGATGGGCTGGATGCAAATCCAAGTCATCCACTTTCTGTCTTTGTGACCCTGGACAAGTTACTTATCCTCTCCGTGCCTTGATTTCCCCATCTTCAAATGGGCATAATAATGGTGCTACTTCGTGCGGTCGTTATGAGGATTAAATGAATTAATACGTGTAGAGTTCTTAAAACTTCCTGGCACGTAGCCAGCGATGTTAAATGTTAACTGCCCTTCCCATGAACCCCCGGCCGTGGCTCTCCCCTGCTCAGAGCGTTCAGTCTAGTGAGGAAAGCAGAAACAAACCACCACCATATAACCCACCTACCAAACGCTCAGCTGCCGGAGCATCCATGCTTGCTCCAAGCGTTCAAGGCTCTAAGAAACCAACCCCTCTGCTTCCCCCTCAAGTAAATGTCCTGTCTCTTCTTCTACAACACGCTTCTCAAAAGAGGTGCCTACACGCGCTATCTCCACATCTTCACCCCCCACACGCTCCTCAGCCCACCACACCCTGTCTTCTGCCCTGGCCCCAGCTCGTTATCTCCCCCGCGAGCCCACCAGGGACCTCTCAAACCAATGACCTGTTTTCCGTCCTTAGCTTACCTCGCTTTCCTGTAGCACTTGATAAGGCCGACACCTCCTGTCTTCTTAAAGTTCATAGTCCCCCAATTCCAGAACATCACTCTCCTGCCATTCCTACCACAGGCCAGGGCACGCGCTGCTCCAGACAGGCTCTACAAGGAGCTCAGGGGTTTGGGGGGACGGGCAGGGGATGGGGAGGGAAGTGGAGAAGCGACTAGGTGTGTAGAATATCTGCAAATCAGCAGGACAGGCTCCATGGTGAGGACCAAAATGGGCTGGCAGAGCTGCACTCCTCCTGGAGGTCCTTGGGGGAGAATCCATTTCCTTGCCTTTCCCAGCGTCTAGAAGCTGCCTGCCTCCTTGGCTCACGGCCCCCAATCACTGATCTCTGCTTTCTTTGTCACGTCTCTTCGGACTGGCTTGCCTCTCTTTTATTCTGCTAAGGATCCTGGTGATTACATCGGCTCACCCAGTTATCCAGGATAATCTCCTCATTGAAAAATCCTTAACTTAATCATGTCTGCAAAGTCCCTTTTGCCATATAAGGCGAGACTTTCATAGGTGAGTAGGATGTGGATGTCCGCCTACCACAGATGGGGCATTTATTCCCTCCAGAGTAGCCAGAGAACTCTGGAGAGAAGGCTCTTGGAGGGGAATCTCATGCGTTTACACATCACCTGCCGGAAGCGAGGACGAGGTGGTACAAGCAAAGGAATAGCTTGCTGAGATGCAGGCGGAGAAATAGAGGCTGATCTGGGGGCCTGGAGGAGGCTCGGTACAGCTATATGGCTGCGGAACAGGAAGGGGGCGCCTTTTGGAGATTAGAAAGGAAAAGTTTAAGCTAGATCATGAAGGTTCGTTTTTTAAAAGCCATATTAAGGAGTCTATAATTTATTTACTTGACCAGTGCTATTACTCTAGCCTGTGCCATTGTTTCTTTAAAATTTTCTTTGAGTCGACTCACTTTTTGTCCTGAAGAACAATGTCCACAAAATCACATGTTTTATGCTATTCATTCCAATGTGTATTGAAATGAATATGTAACTATAAAAATAAAACGTTCTTCCACACACCCCCCAACATCATCCGTGCACACCCGTGGGTGAGCACGGCCTTTGAGAAATGGAGCCAGAGGCGACGGAAGCTACATGAAGACCTCAAGCAGGGAAAGAACACGATCAGGTTTGCTTTTGATAAATATCATTCCGGCTGCATTAGTTGCTTCGGACTGAATGGACACAAATGAACATGACAGCAAAAAGACCACAAATTAGGATACTTCCACGACAGTCGAGATGAGAAAATGAACAAAGACGGGAACGGTGAGGGGGCAGGGGAGGGTCTGGACACGACACACACGCAAGAGGTAGAACCGACTGATAATAGTGAAGACTGGCAAAAGGGGGGAGTGGGGATAAGTGGGGATAGGGGTTCCAGCGTGTGCAGGGCAGCAGGTAGCTGTCCATGCGCCAAGACCAGAAATGGAAGGGGCGGGGGGCGGAGTTGGAAGGAAGATGATTATTTTGGTCTAGAACATGCTGAATTTGAAATGCATGTGGTACACTCATGTGAGTGTTTGAATACCTGAGTCTGGGCTTTGGGACATCCTCTAGAGCAGGGGTCCCCAACCCCCAGGCCCAGGACCAGTACTGGTCCATGGCCTGTTCGGAACTGGGCCATACAGCAGGTGAGCAGTGGGTGAGCCAGTGAAGCTTCATCTGTGTTTGCAGCCGCTCCCCAGCGCCAGCATCACCGCCTCAGCTCCGCCTCCGATCTTCAGGCATTAGGTTCTCATAGGAGCACCGGTCCCTGGTGCCACAAAGGTTGGAGAGCGCTGCTCTAGAGCACAGCTGTCCTGTAGAAATACACTGTGAGACACAGTATGTTTAGGTCATTTAAAATGTTCAAGTGAGGTGATAGAAAGAAATCTAACTAAGAGAGGTGAACACACAGTATAAATAAATAAATAAGTAAATATATATATATATATATATATATATATATATATATATGCCTTGCTGTTGGGAGAATTTCTGAGACAATGTTCGATGTTAAAAAAACATTGTGCAGCTGGGTGCATGGTAAGTCCCCAAGAAGACTCAGCTATTGTTGGAGGGGTGGCAACTGGAGCATAGCAGGGGCCAGGCTTGGACAGAGACAGTCCTCCCTCCATGACACTGGCCCTGATGGTCAGAGACGGGGTGGGGTGGGGTGGGGGAGGGTGGGACAGGGTGGGTGGTTTCCTCTGAGGGGACCCATTCTCTTCTAGAGGTGCATCTCCTACTGAGGTCAATAAAGTGTGGTCTAGACTTTGGGGGACATAATGAACATTAAGATTACATACTTCAGGATTTTTGAGCTTCCAGAAAGGCCCAGTTGGCAGGAAGGCTGACTGGGGGAAGAACAGAGAGAAGCTTGCAATGAGGGCAAGAGAAGGGAGGGAGGAGAGATCCAGGGGGTTGTCTGACCCCAAGGTTGTAGACTGGCTCCAGACGAAGTGAGGCATCTGTGGCTTAGTCAAGTCTACAGCCTCTGCTCGTGAGAATTTGACTCAGTGTTCTGGAGCTGTTGGCTCCAATCACGTGGGCTCACTGAGCTGGTTCTGAGGAAACTAGCCTCCCGCAGATTCAGCAGGGAGCAGCCTCCTGCTCACCCAGCCATTCCAATAGGAAGCTGTGCGGGGCTCTGTCCAAGGTCTCTTTTTCCCCAGAACCTTCCCTCTCGGTTAATTTCCCTTCTTTCCTAGGCTTCAACCCCCATTTACATGCTGATGAACCACATTTGCATCTCAAGGGCAGAGTCCGCCCTCACCCCAAAGCCAGACCTAGTTGGACCAACTGCCTCCAGCCTAGCCTATCTGGCAGGCACTCGAAATCGAAATTTCCAAAGCTGAACTCACCCCAAAATTTGTGTGCCTACCAATAGTTCCTATTTCAATTAGTAGCATCACTACTCACACAGTCCCCCCAAACTAGAAATCTGGGGGTCATCTTATGCTTCTTCCTCCCACCGCACACTGAATCACCGTCCTGGTCTGCATTCCCGCTGCTTCGGTTCTAATACCTTCCACTCCATGCTTGACTAATACAATTACCTCCTCACTAGAGAAGGGGCCCCATTTTTCTGTCTGGGAGAGGGCATCCTCCCAGATGTGGCACAGCCTTTTTACAAACTAAATGTTTTAAAAAAAACATTATATATATATTTATATATAATATATAATACATAATATATAATATATATATATATGACAAACTCTGCTGACTGTGGCATAAAAATAAAAACCCTCAGCATGACACATGCATCTTCACATAGGGCACTACTCCTCTCTGTTGCGTCCCCTTCCCTAATTCCCAAACTTTTTCCTTAGTCGTGACTTTTTTTTTTGCTAAAAATACAAAACCAAACCCTCACAAAAACAATTTGAAAAGGGAAAAGATGAAGGAAATAGAAATATCTGCATTCTCCTGCCCTGATTCTGGAGGTCTGGAGTATTGCTTGGGGATTGTGTGTATCTGTGTCTTTCTGGGTGATTCAGAAGCAAATCCAAGTTTGTCAACCACAGGGTTATACCATTCATACAAAATTCCAACAAATCACATCAAAGAACCTCGGCTACTATGTTCTTTCCTAACTTACTGCAGGGGTGCCGAAAGAGGACACAAGAGAGGAGACTGCGTGGGCTGGGTCTTCCAGTTTGCATCACTTCTGCTTGCTCACCTGGATAAAAACCCTGGGCGACTGCCAGGCAGAAATTTTAAGAACGAAAAAGGGCATCTGTGTAGCCTGTCAAGCTGATGCGCGATCTAAAGCACCTTTCGGTTACCCAAAATACATTCGGAAAATGCTCAACCACTGTAGAAAAATTTGGTTCTCCACGCTCCTCGGTTTTAAAGGAAGCCCTAACAGATGCTGTCTGAAAGCATGGTGCTTTGTTGTAGTCAGAAATGCATTAGAAAGTTGAAAACCTGAAAAAAGTTAACTTCACAAGATGAAGCTCTGCTATCCTTGCTAATTCAAACACATACAGTATTAGGCTGCCATGTTTACTTGGACGTGTGATGAGCAAACAATGTAACTACGGAAACTTAAGCCCTGACTTCCTATCAAGCATATTATAAACGTTCAAGAAACTTTGCAGGGCGCTTGCATGTTCACGAAGGCTCATATTAACTCCCGAGCCAGGCTAAACAATAGAAGGGAGAGCCCATGAAGTCGTTATCCGCAAACGCGCCGTTTGTGATTTTAAATCTTTCATCTTAGCAGAGGCGTCTTTTCCCCTGCTCCCACTCTTTTTCAAATTCGTTCCACGGTCATTGTCTTCCAGAACCTACAGGACGGGCGCGCGCGGGGAGCAGGTCCAGCGTCCCGCAGGGCGCAGCGCGGCTGAGCGCGGCCGGATTTTGGGAAACATTCCCAGCCCTTCTAGTGGGTCGAGGGAAAGTAGGTGGCCCGGGCGCCAAAGGCTGCTGCCAATGCAACTCGCAACTTTTGAAATCAATCCTTTTTGCATCATGCAACGGATGCCACCGCTCCACGGCTTTGCAACCCCCCACCCCTCCCCCGAGACCAATCATTGCCGCGCTCGGGCCTGCACAGCGCCCCCGCCCCCTTCCCGGGCCGCACGCAGCCACCGAGCCGCTCCGGCCGCGGCCCGCCGCCCCTTAAAGGGAGGTAGCCGGCCCTTAAAGGCCCCTCGGCGCGGCGCGCGGAGAAGCGCGGCGGCCCGGTTCCCCGCAGGGGCCCGCCGAGCCGGGCCGAGCCCCCGCGGCGCCCAGCGCGGCCCGGACCCTCCCGCCCTCCGCGCTGCCGCCGCCGGGAGCGGCATTTTTATTCAGGCGACGCTTAAGGGAGCCCGGCGCGCCCGGTGCATTGTGGGAGCGGCGGCGGCCCGTTTTCGGGAGGAGGCGGAGGGCGCAAAGCGAACCGGTAAGCGCCCGGCTCGGGGAGGGGGGGCGCGACACCAGGCTTAAAGGGGAATATTCGTCCGCAGGCCGCGGGCGGCCGTGCGGATCCCCCTCCGGGCCGCCCGGGCCGCCGGGAGCCGTGCACGGCCGGCGCGCGCCAGCGCTGCCTGCAGAGGGGCCGAGCCAGGGCTTGGTGGGGCCGCTTTAAAAAAGAAGCACCGCCCGCGCCGCCGCCGCCGCCGCCGCCGCGCGGGGCCGGGGAAGGAGGGAGGGAGAGAGGGCGGGGGAGGAGTGCAGGGGGAGGGCGGCGGCGGCGACGCAGGGGTTAATTTTTTCGCCCGCCGACATTTTTGTGCGGCTGCGGCCCGCGCGCGCGGCGGGAACCCAGGCCGGGGCTGCGGGCGCGGCGCCTCCGGGCCTTCCCCGCCCCCCGCGCGCGCCCTCCGGCCCGCGGCCTCCGCCTGGGCTCGGGGCCCGCGTCGGGCCGGCCTGCGGGCCGGGGTCCCGCCGCGCTCGCGCTCGCGCTCGCCCCGCCGCGGCCGGTGGGCCGTGCGCTCCTGGCGCCCTCCCCGCCGCGTGGGCCGCGCGCCGTTCCCGCCGCCGCCGCCGCCGCCGGGAGGACGGGCGGGCGGGCATGGCCCAGCCGGCGGCCTCGCGCTGCCCTCGCCGGCCGCGGCCAGCCCGCCGCGCCGCACAAAGAGCCCAGGGCCGGCCGGCCTTTAAAGGCGGCAGCCTGCGATTTAAGGTGTCCCCGCGTTCCGTGGCCCGCGCTCCGGCGGCCTCGACGTGTGCTTCCATGCGAGCGCCTGGCCGCTGCACCCACGTTGCCGCGGCCCCCCCATTGTTGATGTCCTGAGTTTAGGAGCTTGGGGGTAGGTAGGTATCCGGCCGCAGCTGCACCCTCTCCCACCCCCCACTTACCGGGCTTCCCCAACTGTCGGCCCGCTTTGCCATCTCGTTTAAAACACATTTAAACGTGGCCAAGCGGGAAAGGGTTAATCTTTGTCTTTAAATATGCATATCATTGTTTTAAAGGTGTAAACAGACGGCTTTGGCGTTGCAGCTGACAGCCTCTTATGCACATATGCACGTTTATACTCTCCCCACATTTAATTGCTTTTTCTCAGGCACCCCACCCTCACTTCCCCTCCTCAAAATGTAAGGGGTTTTTTTGTGTTGTTTTTTTTTTTGTTTTTTAAGGTTCGGATATGATAGGGTTTATCTCTCGTTGCATTTGCAATTTAAAACTCCTGAGTGTTTTCTGGACTTAAGATGTTTTAAACTTTTTTTTCCTCTTAAAAATCTGGAAAAATGTCAATGATGTTTAAAAGGAAGTTGGTCCCCTAAATTCCAGATTTTCCTCCCCGCCTTTTTTTGGGGGGGGGGCGGTGGGATAGGGATTAGAGGTAGGAAAATAACTGGATGCCTCGTGGGTTGGATTCTTTCCTCCTGGTAGGGGTGAGGCAGTGTTAAATGCTAGGCATTTTGAGAGGACAGGGCTGTGGTGTTTGTTCCAAGCCTTTCCAAGTCAAAGTGCCGTTGGACTTTTCCTAACTCTAAAATGGCTTCAAAATTCCCATCTCTGCCGGTTGCTTGGCTCTCCTGCGCTCTCTTTTTGGACAGGTTGTTTTCTTGGCATGTTGGAAGGTACTCCTGCATAGTTGTAATTTTAAAACTGAAATCTTCGCTCACCCCAAACATGTTTTTGTAAAGATTGTTGGTATTACTGTCAATCACTTACAAACTGGGGCTTTGTAAGATTTATTTTAAATGAGTGATGTTCTTCCCAGTGAATCGAAACCTCTGTAAGTGGGAATTATGTTTTCGATCATAAATGTTATAAGGGAAACGGATTCTAAAATTTGGGGTGTCTGTAATTCTGTTCCCAATAAAGTATAAATCTGAAAGTTTATAATTCCTGGGAGCACACGTGAGCTTTTGGTTTAGCCCCAAAGATTTCAAACTCAGAAGTGCTTGTTCCAGAAAATTCCAGTGGTACCGGCTACCATTCATGCTAGCAATTTAGTACAGCTTAATTTATTTTAGTTCTGCAGTGAAACAGTAGTGAGCAGTAACATATTTTGTCAATGATGTGTGTGTGCCAGTTTGTTGGGTGGGATGTTTGCTTTCTAGGAACTAGCACTGCATTAAAACATCAGAGAACTTTCTATCACTCTCTTGAAGAAAATGAACCTTGTGTAGTTAAACAGGCATTCTCATTTTAAAGTTGTGTTCTTTAGTGACACTTCCTGTTAGTTTTGAACTGTGTTGTGTACTTTTGGTTCAGTAAAAACATAATTTCTTAAAATTGAATTTAGCATCATGAATATCATCAAATGCATTTCCATCAACATTTTTCCCACAAAGAATCTGATAGGCATGTTATTTTTCTATGTGAGATAGCAAAAGTTATTAGAAGAGTTTTCCAGAAAAGTCACTTGAGCCAAAACATCTAATTTCTGTATAGCGCTTCCGGGCTGACAGATGAAATGACTAGACGTTTTTCCATAATGCTGCCTGCGAGAAGAACCTTTGGGACTTACCATTCAAGATGGCACTGTGTCATGTAAGCCAGCTGGCCCATCGTTATTCAGAGGAGGTCTTCCTTGCTGCCCCTCAGAGCCACAATTATAACAACACAGACATCAGCTCTTCTGTAGAGCATGTCCGTGATGGCATAGTCACTTTTTAAAATAACTTATTCTGGGTTTTGCATCACTGTGACAAACTGTTGTGGCCCTAAATCACCATTTCCTTGTGGTCTTGTTGATTTTAGCCCTTTTCACATTTACTTTTTACCTTCAGGTATTTGCTTGATTCTTGGCCAGTACTGGTGAGAATTCTATTAATGGCGTCTTTGTGTTTTGGTGCTACCCAGGAGGATCTGTAGAGAGACCAGCCGACTAGGAGAGGGAGGGGAGGAGCCCAGCTGTGAGGTGTGTGAGCCTAAGAACCATGTCTACGCGGGAGTCCTTTAACCCAGAAAGTTATGAATTGGACAAGAGCTTCCGGCTAACCAGATTCACTGAACTGAAGGGCACTGGCTGCAAAGTGCCCCAAGATGTCCTGCAGAAATTGCTGGAATCCTTACAAGAGAACCACTTCCAAGAAGATGAACAGTTTCTGGGAGCAGTTATGCCAAGGCTTGGTATGTGAATCATTGTTTCTCTTCTCTTTCCCCAAGTGAAACATCTGGCTGCAGTGTAGTCAGTGAGTCAAAAACCAGACTGCTCTCCTCCCATGTTGCCTTTTTTTCTATAAGAAGGATTCAAAGAACAAAGCAGTGGTAACTATGTTACATTATTGTAACTTATTTGGAGGAGGAAGTACTTGAAAAGATAAATGTTCTCTAACCCCTTTAGAACTACTAAGTATGCAATTCAGATAATTATATTACAGTAAAAGCCTTTTTTAAAAAATCAAATTGGATTTTCTGGTTAACCGAAGATTAAGCAGAAACCCCTTTATGCCTTTATCAAAATTTTTCTTGAAATGCTTGCATTCTCTTTAATGCCTTAAGAAAGGTGGCGCTTAAGCATCATCGAGCAGTACCTTGAGATCAGTGACTGGGGGGGGTGGGGCATGACTTGGAGGTTCCAAGCTCTTTTGGGGAGGAGGGAGAAGAAAACTGCCCCAGACACCAAAGGGGAGAGGTCTAGACTGAATCTGTACTTGACTCCAGGATGTCATCTGGAATCGAGAGCCATGTTTTTTTCTTTACTGAATTCCTGATGTCATTAGTGGTTGCCTTTTCCCAAACCTAGAGCTCAGAAAGAAACTCTAAGCTATTGGGATATTGTTTGCTAATTTTCATTGTGTGGTTGTTAAGGACGTGCTGCAAGGCCATGATCATTTCGCTTTTTGAATGTTCGGCATGTGTTCTAGGAATTCGGATGTTTTGTAGTTACAGTGTGTGACTTGATCAGCATTCTTACATTTTTATTTCATTTATTTTCACCTGCTATTTTATTGTGAAATCCTGTCTTACAACGTTGGTATTGAACCCAAAGTACCCCTCTCTTCACTGATACATAAAGCAGATAAGGTCAGAGTTGCTTTGGTTGGCAGAGAGGATAGCTCACAGCCCATGCTGTAGGAGACTCGGGGCTCCTTGGAGCTCAGTATGGAAACATCCTCATTTGGCTGATGTCCGAGTGTGGAGAAATGCCACATGAATGAGTTGGATTGGATGTCAGCTTACTTGTCAAGAAATGAGAATACAGACAGTCCCAGTTTATGATGGTTCAGTTCATAATTTTTTGACTTTACAATGGTGTGAAAGCGATACACATTCAGTAGAAAACATACTTGAAATTTTGAGTTCTGATCTTTTCCCGGGCTGTCAATATATGCAGTACAATGCTCTCTCGTGATGCTGCGAAGCGAGCTGCAGCCCCAGGTCAGCCAGATCACAAATGTACACAACCGATGCCCCACAATGTATTCATTATGTTCGATGATTTTGCCCAACTGGAGGCTAACATAAGTGTTCTGAGCACGTTTAAGGTAGGCTGGCCTAGGCTATGATGTTCTGTAGGTTAGGTGTATTAATGTGCATTTTTGATGTAAAACATTCTCCACTAACGATGGCTTTATCGGGATGTAGCCCCATCATAAGTCAAGGAACATCTGTATAGTGAGAAACCGCTTAGATAACATCGTCGAGGAAAATAAACTGCTGCTGAAGGGGACAGAAACAATGCAATAAAACCTTATGGGTAACGTAACAATTCCTCTCTATAACTTCGCCCTGTTGACCTTACTGAGCCCTTGGCACGCATTGCACCATTAAACGCTTCGATAACCGGGTGAGTTCATTCACTCCTTCCAGCAGCCCCATGAGTATCTCACACAAAACTCCCTGTTCAGAGCATTGATGGCATAAGATGAAATGGCGTTTCCTGTTGATTTGTGGATGATGACTTCCATCTTTGCAGGCATTGGGATGGATACTTGTGTCATTCCTTTGAGGCATGGTGGTCTTTCCTTGGTTCAAACCACAGATTACATTTATCCTATCGTCGATGACCCTTACATGATGGTAAGTTTGACTGTGTGTGTTTTTACATCCGGAACTGCTGTTTGTTCGGTTTTGGGTGGTGGCTGGGGTTTTGTGTGGGGGGCGGGGTTCTCGTTTTTTTAAATCCAGATTGTTCTCATCCCACTGCTGCCCTGACTCCCATAGTTGCAGCCATTTGGTTGTTTCCTGCTCACACGTGGTGCTGCGCATGATAATTAGGCAGACGTCCCTGTGCTGCTTTGGTACCTGAGTGTGTGTCTGTGTGAAAACACCTGCTGTCTACTAAGTGTCCGCTGACTGTCACGTTTGTAGTTTTCTTCTTTCTTTGACATTTGTAAACTCACTCCTTTCCGGCCAGAGGTGTTCCCATACTCTGTAATAGGTCCGATCCTAGATGTTTCCTTTCAGAAGTAGAGCGTAGCATCATCACAGTGAAGCCTCTCGACCATTGATTCTGATTCTGGTCCCTCCTTCACCCCCAACCATATTACGTGCTCACCGTGTAGAAGGCGTATCTGAACTGCTGGACTAACGTTCCTAGCTGCTGATCTTGCCTGGCTTAGATGTAGTTCCCAACTGTTCACCGTATGGTGCAGCCAGCAACCCTCTCGTCTACCTTCCATCCTACCTGCCAAGAGGAGCCAGTGAAGGGATTGGGAATGTCCTGTTATTAGGAAATACCAGGGGTTCTCCTGTGCGGCAGGAGTACTGGGATCAAGCTGCTGACATAGGGACTTAGGCCATGAGGCAGCTAAACGGGAGGTGGGGGTCTTCACCTCTCAAGTGCCCGTGGCCAGCACACGGGTCACTCGAATCCTGTTTTCCCTCCACACGTCCATCTGGTCTCCTCTAGAGCAACACTCCTGAGAGACTGAGGTGTGCCATACCCCAGGTGTCCCACCTGAGCAGGTGGCAAAGATGGCCAGAAGTAGAATTCGTCCTTTCCCTAGCATCTCTTAAAAGCTTCTGAGAGCCCAGAAAAGGGGCAGTCGCTGCAGCCCTGACCAGCAGTTGCATCTCCAAGTTGCAAACTACCTGTTGCCTTGTTATTGTTGAAAGTGAGTCGCAGAAGGCTCACTGCCAGTCTGCCAAGAAGTCGTAAAAAATCTAAACAAGCGAAAACAACTACTGAAAATGATAGTGTTTGGGAGTTTGATTATCCTTATGTCAGAAGGAAGATTTGTCACTTTGTCTTTTACTGTTCAGATAATGGTAGCTTATGTTAAAAAGATCTTCAATGGCAATAAAACCTTTATTACCACATTTCTACTGAATACTATTTTAAAGTTCCTTAGTGAAATAGATAGTTTACTGAGAAATGCTTCTCTTTTTCTTTAGAAATTAATCCGACTTCAGGCCTAGGTGTGTTCTATTTCTTCAATTATTTTATTTCTCAATCAAGATGATTTTTCTGATTATCTTTTACATCTTTGAAAAGCTACGAAAATTTCTCCATCCAAGAGTATAAAAACCATCTTCTCTATAACCAATAAAGTCCACATTTTTAAAGAATCTGTTTAGGAAAAACGGACGTTTCCAGATCTGCTCTAGCATAGTTGTCTTCAGAGGTTTCCACTCCACAGCTCTTCCTCCCAGACCGTCAGCCCCAGCCCTGCTCCCCTGACATCCCCTCAGTCTGTTCCCCACCGAAACAAACTTCAGGCTTCTCCCAGTGTTTACAATGGGAAAGAAGAGATGGTAACAGGATGTGGATGTCTGAGAAAGAGTGAACGGCCTAGTAGTTCTGTGATTAAGGAAAGGTAACTCGTCTGCAGATCACAGAAACTGAGGACCACACCCCAGCAGCTGCCACTCCTGGAAAGTCCCTCGGTTTTAAGAGGCACTGCTCAGGCCTGCTCTTCGTTCTTACCCATGGAAAGTCCCCCCGTTGTCCTTTCTCACATCTCTGCTCTCTTCCAGGGCAGGATAGCATGTGCCAATGTTCTCAGTGACCTCTATGCAATGGGGGTCACAGAATGTGACAATATGCTGATGCTCCTTGGAATCAGTAATAAAATGACCGACAGGGTAAGTAGGAGATGGGCCAGCTGCTCACTTGTGTGTTGTCTAGGTCACGTCACTTGACTGGTCAGCCCTTTTCTTCCCATCTGTAACGCGAGGAGCCCAGGCCGCATGCCTTCCATATCTCATCCAGCTCTCAGACACGTTTTGGCAGTTATCACTGAAGTAGAACTGAGAGTCTAGCCTATCCACATTCTCATTTCCGCTCCCTGCTTCCCTTTCTCTCTCCTGGGTAGACTGAAGCCAGGACATAAGTGCTCGTTTCAGTAAAGTGTAGGCCTCAGTACTAGCACCTCCGTGCCAGGCCTGTGCACTGGGCTAGCCTTACAGACCCGGGGCTCACGCCCCCCAGGGACAGGCATCCCCCAGGGGCCAGGCGCCCTCCCCTTTGGTTGCTGGTTGGGTCACTCACATGGACAGTGATAGGGCCAGGGTGTCAGATGTGTTCCATGCTTACCTGGCACTGTCTGTGGCCTTCCTACCTGCACCTGTTCTTTGCCTCAGAGATGAATTCCCATTTAGATTATTTTTGAAAAGTGCTTGTTTTTGACCCCAAGAAAGAAGTTTGCCCTGCCTCACAGAAATGGGTTTTCAGAAGGCCCTTTCCTGCCTGCTTTTCTGTGCTCTTGGGCCATCACGTGCATGTTGCGGGAGGACATGTGGGTGTGTATTAAACGAGCCTTGGCGTTCTTAAGGACCCTTTAAACTAAAGGCCGGCTCAGATTTCCAGCAGTCTTGTACTCTCCCGGGCACATCCCAGCTTTTACTTCTCTGCTGGGCACCATTCACATGGTGACTTGGCATACCTTCTAGCTTTTGAGAAGATGGCTGCCATGTAAACTGTCTCCTCCTTTCTTCCTGCGGGGTGTGGAAACTTTCAGGACTTCCTTTAGGGTTTTATGATCCTTTTTATATCTATAAGTATAGACTCTTTTCTCGGTTTTGACCTGAATTACATGACTTTTAATTTGTGTCCTTTTAAACCCTAGGAAAGGGATAAAGTGATGCCCCTAATTATACAGGGTTTTAAAGATGCAGCAGAGGAGGCAGGAACGTCTGTAACGGGCGGCCAAACAGTGTTAAACCCCTGGATTGTTTTGGGAGGAGTGGCTACAACTGTCTGCCAGCCCAATGAATTCATCATGTAAGTTGGTTTTATTCTTTGTCACCTGGCCTTGTTCTCTTTCTTAAGATAGATTCATTGAGATAGAATTTGCATCCCATAAGATTCACCCATTGAAAGTATACAGTTCAGTGGTGGTTAGTATATTCACAGGGTTTTGCAGCCATCACCAGAGTTGGTTTTAGAACATTTTCATCACCCTGACAAGAAACTCCCCATCCTGGCTTCTTTCAGTCCACATGCTATTAGCAAAATATTTTCACAGTTCATCTATTTTTGTAGCATGTATCCATTCTTTGTTCTTATTTTTTAAAACTTTCATATCTTTACATAACAAAATCCAACATTTCAGAATATAAACGTCATTGTTTTCTTTGTAGTCAACAAGATTGTGCAACCATCACCATTATCCAATTCCAGAATATTCCATTCACCCCCAAAAAGAAGGCCTGTATTTATAAGCAGTCACTCTGAATTCCCTCCTCCCTCCATCCCACGGAAACCCCCAGTCTGTCTCTGGATTTGCTGATTCTAGCTAGCCCTTTTCCTTTTTGCCCCAAGGTAACCTCCCGGGTTACAGTCCTAACCTTACCGCCAGAGTTTGCCTTGAAATATCTTGCTTTTATTATTATTTTCACACAGCTCTAGTATATTGATAGTCTTTGGAAACAAATGACATCATTCTATTTATAGCATTCTTTTTTTGGTAGTTCGATCGCTGAAAATGTCAAATCCTAGAAAATGTGGCATTCCTACACAAGCTGCACTTTTTTTTTCTAAACGAGAAAAGGGCTAGACATTACATGTAGATAGAATCACGTAATACATGGTGTTTTGTGTCTGGCTTCTTTCACTGAGCGTAATGCTGTCAAGAGTCCTCCATGTTGTAGCCTGCACCAGTACTTCATTCCTTTTTATAGCTGGATAATATTCCAGTGTACGGACATATCACAGTTTATCTGTTCATAGGTGGTAGACCTTTGGGTTATTTCTGCCTATTACGAATGACGCTGCTATGAACTTGCATGTGTAAGTTTCTGTGGGCGTATGTTTTGATTCTCTTGGCTGTATGTACCCGAGAAATACCAGATCACGTGGTAACTGTTTAACTTGAGCAGCCGTCAGACTGGTTCCCAGCAGCACTGAGGGACAGGGATGCCACGTCTGTCTCCACAGCCTCTTCAGCGTTTGTGTTACCGTGTTCTGAAGAGAGCCATCCCGGTGGGCTCAGGTGTTCTCTCACTGTGGTCTGCTTTGCATTTCCTTCGTGGTCAGTGATACTGGCAGCTTTTTTGTTGCTTTTTGGCCATCTCTAGATCTTTGCCAGAGCAAGCACCATCTCTAGATCTTTGGAGAAGTTTCTCCCAACACAGATTGTCACTTTCCATGTTTGATATCTTGTTAAGAAAAGCTACCCTGTTCTATTTTCTGAAGGAAGTAGAAACTCTACGTGTTTCTCTTATTTTGTGAGTAGGCACTGACAGGCAGCATGTTCACGTGGCTCAGAACCCAGAAGGTATAAAAGGCTGTACCATGCCATCCCTCCCCGCCCATGTCACCAGTGTCCCTGGAGGCAACTGCTTTGACCAGTCTTTGGTAATCTGGGTGCCAAGTAGGAAACTTATTGGTCAGTCTGAGTTTGAAACTTCGATGCCAAAATCACCAAAATATTAGATCCGCAGTTTGAGCAAATCCCACAGCCTGAGAACCAGTCTTTGTTTCCAGAGTCCTGTTGCCTCAGGAGCATGGCTGACTCGGGGCCTGATGAGGCCTTTGTCTTCGGAGGCTAAGGGTTTGCCTCTGCCTACACTTAGGAGCAGGGCAGTAGATCGAGTAGGTAATGGATGGACGCTTCAGTTCTCTTCTAATGTCTTTGTCCCAGCAGTAGTAGCTCCAGAAGCAGGTTGGAAAGCTCTAATTCACGGTGGTATAGTTGGCTTAAATTTAAGTAAGTGTTCTCAGATGCAAATATGTTTTTAGCAGCCTTTTCTTTCTTGTATTTACCGATGGTGAATTTATGGCCTTTATTAATTTGACCAGACCCTGCCCTTGTTCTTTTCTTCAGGCCAGATAACGCAGTGCCTGGGGACGTGCTAGTGCTGACGAAGCCCCTGGGGACGCAAGTGGCCGTGGCCGTGCACCAGTGGCTGGATATTGTGAGTGACCCTGCCTGTGCTGGGGGGCTGGGGAGCTGAACAGAAGTTTTCAGGGTCGTAGTAGTTTTGTTGGAGGGTTTGGAGAGGAGGGCATTCATTTACACGTCAGGCCGAATATCCCTTTAGTCTGCTAGCTCTGGAGTATGCTTTTACTAGAAGACGCATCTGCTTCTGGTCCACAGCAGAAGCCCTTCCCTTGGACACTTTAACATGTTTCAGGTCTACATCTTCTAAATGTCATCAGCTTGTCTCCTAAAAATGAGCTCCTGGGAACTCAGTATCAGTTATGTCCTTATAGAAATTATAGGAATTGTCCATGTTCTTAATCACAGTTTCATGTATTGAATGCTTAAAGTAGGGAAGCCCCAGCTTGAGGCTTCAGAGAAGCTCTATAAAGAGAATTTGGGAGGCAGTGAGTTTGGTTTATTTGGTGCCAAGATAGTTTTATCTTTCGTATCTTAAACATCACTGAAAAAACAACATGGAGGGGAATGTGTGGAAAGTGCAGAGCTTGGGTGTAAAGAAAGCAGGGTTATTGACACTTTAAATTATGTTAGTCATGAGGTTTTTGATTGTTTTGCCTTTCTAAACTAATTAGTAACTCAGCATTTTGATAAACAATTGTCTCATGGAGAAAGTATCAAGAATATGAAGATATGTATCCTGATACACTTCTCCACTGAGCTATAATCATACTTCATTTAAGATTTTTCTCATTGCCATAACAACTCAAAAATTAATACGATTGTGGTATAGTTCACATATCTTGGTGCTTTTAATTTCTGCAACTGTCATCTGAAACTACCAGTCCTGATAAACAGTTGAAAAAGAAGAATAATTTTATTATTCATCAACCAAGTATGTTAGCTCGTTATAGCAGAATAGAGAAAATCTCTAAGGCTACCAATCTTTAGTTATTTTTCCCTTCTTGTCCAGTGATGATGGGGAGGTTTCCCATCCGGTATGATGTAGATTATACTCCCACCAAGTATGACCATCTGCAGATCTCACTGGAAGGCCATTACAGAGCAGTAATCCACAGAGTTGTTTTGCAGTACAGCCACCCAGGTCTGAGTAATTTAGGAGGAGAGGCAGAGGCAGGTAAGACAAAGGTGCATCAAAGATGAGGGACTTGGGTTCGTTCTCTCCTCTCCACCAACCTGACACCTCCTTTGTTTTTTTTTTTTTACCAGTTTTAAAAAATGCTCAGAATCAAACAAAGCAAGTTCCAGAGACTATGTCACAGCACAGTACCCTTTTCATAAAATTCAGAAGCAACCAAAGAGCATATTGTTTAGGCATCTGTGTGTATGTGAACACTGTTTTTCGCAAGGCAGGGGAATGACAGGTATAACATTCAGAACAGTTACTGCTCCTGAGGGAGAGATGGGGTGCGAGAGGAGAAGGGAGGAGCACAGGCTTAAGCTACTGCACCGAGAGGTAGATAATTGGGTATTACTGAAAAATAAATGAATGCATGCCTGAATGATGGCCATTAATGAACCCCGGTGACAGTATGTCAGGAACCCCTAATTACAATGCTAGCTTCTCTTAAAGTCAGACCGAGGAGACAGGGAGCACCCCTTCCTCCTTACTTTGACGATACCCCGTGGTCTCCACGGCTGCTCTCAGGGCGCATGCATCCCAGGTTGCTTTCGCGTCCACTTGTCCATCAAGGTGACTTAAGTGGTCCAGAATTCAGGTAAAGACAGTAACAGTATAAATGTATGGAAAATGAAAGCCATCAGCTTAATAGGGGAGATGGGTTGGAGAACCAGACGACATTCACAGCTACCCACAGTGATTCACACGCTGCCACAGAGAAGCTGTTACCTCGTTGCCTGCGCACCGCAGCCGTAGGCCCTGCCGGGTTTGCATGTCCGGTAAATGGCAGCGTTTGACGACAGAAGTGCAGTTGAGAACCAGAGGATACCACGCTGCTATGTCTAACGGACATCTAAAGTCACAGTCGGGGGGAAGGTTAGAAAACTTAATATTGCGTACAGAATTAAATAAAACTCCCCAGAAGATGGCTAAGGAAAAAACAGAGTTTTTCTTTCAATGGTTAGAAATAAAAATTAACCACATTTTTTCTTTTTTCTCTCTCACCTATGTTCCTATTACTAGCCTGAAAAATGGAATAAAATTAAATTAGTGGTGACCCAAGAAGACGTGGAGTTGGCATACCAGGAGGCCATGATGAACATGGCAAGGCTCAACAGGACAGGTACTGTGGTGGGAGGCTGGCTGTTGCAGGGTCGACAAGCTTTTGAGACAGGGCCAAGATGGGAAACGTTCCAGGCTCTGCTGGCCATGCACAGTCTCAATTGTGTTGATTTTTTTTCCTCCACAACGCTTTAAACATTAAAAAAAAAAAAACATTATTAGCTGGAGGAACAGGTTGTGGGCCAGATTTGGTCAGATCCTCTTCTGTTGGTCCCTGGTTTTAGACAGATTTGGATCTGAAAATGGAATATGCATGTATTTCTTATATGTATTCCTTTCTGCCAAAAGGGGAAAATAGGATCCTATTCACAGGATTATTAAAAAGTCCATGAAGCACCAAAAAGAATGACTAGTATGCGGTATACAGATGTCACTCATTCAGTCCATACTTAATGAGCACCTATAGTGTGTCCTCTCTTCCAAGTGCTGGGGACACCACAGTGAACAAAACAGACAAATCTTTGCCCTGTTGGAACTTACATACCACGTGCTAGTTTGCTTCCCAATACTCTGCACAGAGCAACCCACACAGATGCTTCTCTAGAAATCAAATCTGTGCAGGACTTAAGGAACAGCATGTAACACCACGTGCCCACCATCTCATATGAGAACCTGAACATGGCATTGGCAGCCCAGAAGGGCCCCTTCCATGCCCAGCTTCTGGATTCCTGCTTGGGGGTAACCACTGTGCTGAGTCTAATGTTTATTCTCATGCATTTAAAATTTTTATCACATAGTCTTGTATCCTTAAGCAAGAAGTTAGTTGTGCATTTTTTGCTTTATTGAATCATACCTGTATCTGTTTTTCTTATCGTGTTTCCCACTATTTAATGTTCCTGAGCTTCATCCCTGGAGTGTGTAGCTATTTCATTCATTTTCACCACTGTATGATTTTCCACTCTGTGACTAACTTACCTGGCCACCTGCTGTTGGGCGTTTGTGTGGGTTCCTACTGAAAACTGGCTTGGTCGGGACTTCTCCCATTGCTCGTGTCTGAGAGGTTTGTACTGCCTCAGCTTTTCTAGATGGTGCTGATTGGTTCCCAGAGTGGTTGTACAGCACAGTTCATAATGGTACGCTGCATTTAAATTTTTTCTTTATTTTCTCTTCCTGTTTATTGTACATACTTTTTCTGCTGTAAAAAAAAGTATATATCCTTTATGGAAAAGTGTTTAGAATATGGAAAAAGGAGAGAAAAAATATTGTCCATAGTCTCGCTACCTAAAAACAGATTCTGTTAATATTTTCATGTATTCTTTTAGGAATTTTTTTTCTGTTTGGTTGGTTGGTGGTTTACCGTTGTTTTATTGTTGATGTTTTTAACTTGTGATTATCATACATTTTATATGTGTTTAGAATCTCCTTTTATTCGTTCAACATTACTAAATTCTGTTTTCCATATAATTCTAGTACACATTAATTTTTAATGGCTAGATGTTTTACCAGAGAGATATGCCATAATTAATTTACCTTTTGCCTACTTCTGAGCAATTTTATTTTGAGATCAAATTTTTCCATAATTTTTTTCTGCATTCCAGGAATATTTCTTTGGCTTTATTCCAGAGTCGAATACTAATTATTTAATTCTTCGTCCTCAGATGTCTCCTCACTTACAACTATGGCTATTCATTCATGTTTCTGTTCCTGTGTCACTTACACTATGTAAAGAGTCTTTTTCCTTTTTTTGGTTCTTCAAATTAAGTAGTTTAACAATGAAAGATGATTTGTAATGGATTTATTTTTATCCATATGGATTATTATTTTGCTTATACTTTACTTGAGCACTTCAGATTCCCCATCCCTATTTTGGATACATGGTTGGTAGGAATACAGTATGGCAGAATGCTTATGGAGAAGTGTTTGGTCATATCTAGCAAAAATTATGCATCTGTTTATTTGACCTAGCAGTCCCACTTCTGTGAATCTGTCCCAAATCAGCAGTGGCCAAAATATAAAATGACGTGTGTACAAGGACATTCATTGGAGCACTATTTATAATTACAAAAAAAGGAAAGAATCCAAGCGACCATTAGTAGGGGACTGAATTATCTATCTAGTCTACCTGTACATGCTGGAATACTATAGAGCTGTTAAAAGGGGAGAGAGATCTTTATTACTAGGGAGCTGTCCCTAGGATTTGATCAAATGAAAAAAGCAAGGGACAGAAGCATGTGTACAGTATGATACATTTTATGTATTTATATGAATATTAAGTGATACATAATTTATACTTTCAAAAAGAAGCAATGGAGAAATAAATCATTAATAAAAATTGTTACATGTAAGAGAGAATAGGGAGGAAGCAGACTTCTGAACATGCATTGTTTTATAAGTTTGACTTTGAAACGTTGTATATAAATTTCTATAGTTGAAAAAAATTGAGCATATCTTATAAATGAAAACCAAATTAAAAAGAAAGCTGCCTAACATTTATCAACTTAGTGGAAAAACCACATGGGGAAAAATTATTTCAGATCACTCTGAGCCTGGTATTTTAGGTGTATATCCTCAGGACAAAAAAAGTCTCATTGTATTCAGTGGGTTTGTGTTTGTGGGAATGTTGGTAAGATAGATAAAGCAAATACCTTCATGTAGTTAGGAACAAAGATTTTAAGAATTAGAGAAAAGATCAAGGAAGCCAAGTAAAAACTATAATCTTTAATTTGTAATTCTCAGTATGAATTTGGGATTTTTCTCAAAAAAATGCTTATTTCTGTACCTATTGAAAAGGTCTAGAAGCAGCGATAACCCATTAATAATGAACTCCTGGTGCCTAGATTCCAATCTGAAAATTACCATTTTCTACTAAAAAATGCCAAGACTCCTTGGGGAAATGGCTGATTATAAATAACCCTGGGACAGGAATACAGAAGATAAGCCTGAGACATCCTGTCACTGAAAGCAGTGGAGCTGTCAGTAACTAATGAGATCGTGCCACTTCACATAACTGGTGAGGGCCAGTCAGGTTGGTGTGGGCGGGACAATTTGAGTATTGAAAAGGAGAGTGACCACAGTCAGTTGAAGTATATCAAGTATCTAAAAGTCAGTGAGATCATAATGATAATTATGATGTTTTTGGTCACCTTTGGAAGTTGGCCAGGGCACCAGCTTGTTCTGAAAATAATAAAAGGAATCAAGCACATATTTTACTGTTCTTGTATGGACTGCATTTTGCGGGAACCAAATAATTTTTTTTTTTTAATTCTTTATAGAAGAATTACATCTGGTAAGTGAAGGAAGAATGATTGAATTACAATTTTGTTATTTTTGCTGCCCCTTTTATTTACAAAACCTCAACAGCAATCAGTGACTGCTAAAACTAGTCATCAAGACAGGGTCATATTGGTGAGAGAACAGAAAAATATTATCAGTGGAACAGAATAGAGTCCAGAAATAGAGCCACATCAATATAGTTCAGCTGCTCTTTGACACAAGAGCAAAGACAGTGTAATGGAGAAAGGATAATCTTCAACAAATGGTGCCTGAACTGTCCATCCATAGGCAAAAAGTGATTATAGAACACAAGCCTTACACCTTTCATAAGAATTAACTCAAATGGATTGTAGACCTATATATAAAATGCAAAACTGTTGAACTCCCAGAAGATGACAGAATAAAATTTAGGTGGGTTTGCTGATGCCATTTTAGATATAACACCAAAAACAGTATCCATTAAAGAAAAAGCTGACAAATTTTCATTAATATAAAAAACTTATACTCTGTGAAAGACACCAAGGGATAAAAAGGTAGGCCCCAGACTGGGAGAAAATCTTTGCAAAACACCATTCTAACAAAGGACTGGTATTCAGAATATACAAAGAACTCTTAAAACTCAACATTAAGAAAAGATCTGAACAGACACTTTACCAAAGAAGATATACAGGTGACAAGTAATCATAGGGAAAGATGTTCCACATCATGTCATTAGGGAATTGCAATTTAAAATGATATACTACTACACACCTGCTAGAATGGCTTAAGTCCAAAACCTTGACAGCACCAAATTCTGATGGGGATGTGAAGCAACAGGAACTCTCATTAACTGCTGATGAGAATGCAAAATGGTACAGCCACTTTGGGAGACAGTTTGGTGACTTGTTACAAAACTAAATATGCTAATATATAGCGATCCAGCAGTTATGCTCCTTGGTATTTACCCAAATGAATTGAAAACTGTCCACTAAAAAATCTGCACACAGATGTTTGTCACAACTTTATTCATAATTGCCCAAACTTGGAAGCAATCAGTAGCTCCATCAGTAAATGAATGGATAAATAAACTGTGGTCCATCCAGACAGTAGGTATTTATTCATTTGCTAAAAAGAAATGAGCTATCAAAACATGAAAAAACATGGAGGAATCTTAAACACCTATTACCAAGTGAAATAAGCCAATCTGAAAAGACCAAATACTGTGGTTCCAACTGTGACCTTCCGGAAAAGATGGCTGTGGAAACGGTAATGAGATGCGTTGTTTGCCAGGAGCAGGGGCAGGGACGAATAGCTGGAGCATGGGGCTTTTAAGGTGGTGAAATTACTCTGATGATGTAGTGACAGAGACATGTCACATATACGTTTGTCAGCACCCACATACTGCATCAAGCATGAACCCCAGTATAAACGATGAACTTTAGTTAATGAATTGGTTTTGGCTCATCACTTATAACAAATGTACCACAGTAATGGTAGATGGGAATAAGAAAAATGGGAGAGGGGACGGAGGGGCCTTCCTGTACTTTTCCGCTCAATTTTTAAATGTGAACCTAAAATTACCCCCAAAATAAAGTTTTTTGTTCTTTTTTTTTATTATTATTATTAAAAAATAAATTAACCTTTCAGGCAATTTATGGCCAGTGAGATTGCCTTGAATTTCGGTCAGTCTTAAAAAGTCCCGTTCTTTGATTTTGGGATGGTTTGGACAGATTTACCTTTCATTCTGATTGTAATTCTATACAGACTTTTTAGTTTATTAGGAAATTACTGTTAATTGAAGTGGCCGATAGTTCTGAGTGGTTCAAATAGAAATAAATCAACTTTCAGAATTTCACTCTGAAAGTCGTATTGATTTTTTAAAAGTTACATTTTGCATTATTTCAATATGCCATCTCCCTGATAATGAGGAATTTTGAGATGATAGCACGTTTAAGATTTGGACGTGAGGAGAGGGAAGATTTTTTTCCGCAGAAGGCCCCTGTGTATCATGCCAGACACTGAGCTGCTCTTCGGGTCTCTCTCAGCTGCGGGACTCATGCACACGTTCAACGCCCACGCTGCCACCGACATCACGGGCTTCGGGATTCTGGGCCACGCGCAGAACCTGGCCAAACAGCAGAGGAACGAGGTTTCCTTCGTGATTCACAACCTCCCCGTCCTGGCCAAGATGGCTGCTGTGAGCAAGGCCTGTGGGAACATGTTTGGCCTCATGCATGGGACCTGCCCCGAGACATCAGGTACAAGGATCCTGGGCCCAAATCCGAGGATTAACTAGTGAGGCTAATGGAAAGTGCCATGAGAAGGAAGAAGCCAAGTACGTGAGCATGACCCCCTTTTGTGTGAGGTCAGTGCTGATTACCTCGGCCTTAGTGAATGTTCTCAGCCCCTCCTGTGCTGTAGGTTATGGGCCTCCCCGCCATCCTGTGTGTGACTGAGCAGTTATTTAAGTCCAGTGTTTCTGTGTTTGGTGATGGAGGATAGGATGAGAGAGGGAGGAAGGTTCTGGGAAAAATAAGTCATCACTCAATTTTCCATTGGAAACCTCGCATTTGAAATAGCTGTAGTACCCATAGTTTACATCGAACATACTGTTTTTTCCCCTTGGGGAAAAAGAAAGTTTAAAATTGCCGTTTTAAGAATGAAGTAGTATGTCTCCAGAGTGCCATTTTTCTTTTTGACCCATGTTTTTCTTTCTCCCTGTGACTCTTGTTTCTCATCCGTAAGTCCTCCTTTTTTCAGTCTCATTTCTATTTCCTTTCCTCTCTACCTCAGTAATTTCCCTACCCTGGCAAAAGAGTGAAATCATCTGGGGATTTAAAAATTCACATGCCTGGACCTGACCCTCAAGAAACCCAATTAAGTCAAAGACTGGGGTGGGCCTGGTCATTGATGATTAGAACAGCTCCCTGGAAGGTTCTGGGGTGCAGCCAGAGGCGATGACCAACAAGCCTTGCCCACACGTCAGCCCAGAGAAGGGCTGTGGTTCTCTGGTAGGTCTCTCGGCTCGAATGGAGGAGCTTATCTTTAAAAAAAGAAGCAAACTCCATTTTCTAGAAATAAGCTCCAAGGAGGCAACTGAGGTGTGGCTCCGCGTCTGGCTAGCACAGCGTCCTCAGCTGCTGGGCTCCAGGTAAACATTGGATGAATTCAAGGATATCGCTGACAAATCGCATTCGTTTCCTTCATTCAAAAATGAAAAGTTTTTACTTTTTTGTAGAAGTATAGTATACCTTTTACCTTGCTACTGAAATAGCGATGAAGGTTTATTTTAATGTATTCTATACCTTTTTGATGACAGAGCCAGTGAGAGAACTTAGATACTTTGAGGCATACACTCTTTCAGGATCTTAATTTTTAAATTTAAAAAAAAAAAAGAGGCTTTTTTATAAAACGAGAAATCCATGTAGAGAATTCAATTGAAAAGGAAAAAAATGTTTTTAAATATTTCATTGTAGCATGGAAAAAATAGCTGCCACGTATATATATGTTCTTGAGGCCACAGACGCCTTAATCCTACACAGCACAGCGTTCAGCGATTCACAGACTGGTCATTTTCACAGTTCAGAGTTTGTTATTGTGTGTGCTTTTTACTATAGTAGGTGTTTTCCAAGAAGTTGCCTGAGGACAGTTTCCTCTGTGGCATAGGGGAAGGCAGGGCAGAGCAGAGCAGGCTGGAACGGAGGGGCAGCTCACACGTGGACGGAAGGGAGCTCTCGGTCGAGGATGGGTCCGTGCGGGAGTGTTTTAATGTCTGTGCCCTTGACGGGCGCACTGTGCGGGAGTGTTTTAGAAAGAGCAGCAGGGAGACGCCACATGGCACCATACTAACGAGCATTCTTGTTTCTTTTTTTCCTTCGTCAGGAGGCCTTCTAATCTGTTTACCACGTGAGCAAGCTGCTCGGTTCTGTGCAGAGATAAAGTCCCCCAAATATGGTGAAGGTCACCAAGCATGGATTATTGGGATCGTAGAGAAGGGCAACCGTACCGCCAGAATCATAGACAAACCCCGGATCATTGAAGTCGCACCACAGGTGGCCACTCAAAATGTGAATCCCACACCTGGTGCCACCTCTTAATCCAGACCGAAATAGCTATTTGGTTTTGTTTTTAAATAGATCTATTTCCTTTATCATCATTTCAATTAAAGACTATAAACAACAACAAAAATCTCATTGTGTCTACACATCTGGTGACCTGAGGTCGATTTGTGAAATGGATGCAATTAATAAAATAAAATCCATTGCCTTTTTTTCCTGTTACATTAACTGAAGATGCACCTAATCTTGAGGCAGCTTCTGAGTTGAGACTTATATTGTTATCCAATACTGTTGATTCATTTTGAATCTTTAGACACTTATCTCTTGCCGCATAGGCTCTTTTTAAAGGTGCTTTCACATAGCACAGACATTACTGATCGTAGTGTCAATCCACCGTTTGTCTTTCATTTCACGTGTATTTATCACCAGTCTGATCTTTTTTAAGTGTCTCGAGTGGTATTCTGGAAAGACGGAATTGGTAAGTGACACAGTGGCACCCCAGCAGGAAGAGGGTTGCATGGTTCTTTCGAGTCTGGTCTGTAGAGCCTGGTTTTCTCATTCGTCTCTGACCCAGGATGCTTCTTCCCAATAGTGCACTCACTCAAGGCAAGTGCTTAGCTCTGCATGGAAAGCACTTGGAAGACAAAAAAGAAATTTTATTTTTTTGTAGCCTCCTTAATATTTACGGTAATACCATTAACTGTTTTCTTTATTGATAGCAAAAAAGGATACTTTTTGCAATGTAACTAGATGTTCTACAGTACAACGAGGAATCGCCTTCTGAAAGGGGGTTCATGTATAATGCTCATTTACAATTCAATATATAATTACACAAGTAATTTTTAAATAGAATCAATAATAAAGACTGTTCTGTGGATGATAGTGCTTAATACATTTTATATTTTGTATAGTGATTTCAGGTCTTCTGTTCTCATGAAATCAGCTCCTTAGCCCGATTCTGAGCATCTTTGGTCCTCCGCGCCAGTGCTTCTGTGCACGCTTTCTGTGATGTGTTAAAGGTCTGCGTTGCCAGCCTTGCAGCTCGAACTTAAAATTGTTATTCAAATAAATATTTAATTTTTTTTTTATTGCTCTTGTATAATCAGATGCCCCTTTTAGTATTATTTTAGAAGCATTGGGAGGGTTTTGGCTAAAGTACAATTTATTGGGGAAAACTAGATTTTAGTTTTATAAAACTTTTAAGTCTTTCATGGGACCTATATTTTCTTGAATTAAATTTTGTAGTTCTAGAACAAATAGGCAATCTAAAAGTGTTTATCTGTGTTACTTAGAGACAGAGGCTTCCTTATATTGTAACCTACTGAGTGATTTGGAGGGATTCCTGTCATTAAGCACAAGTGCACTGACCCCTCAAGTGTCTGCATTAGAGAAAAAAAGCACCACGTCACTGCAAGTTTCCGAATGCTTCCCACTTAGAGGCACCTAAGCCATGTGAACCGGTCAATTTCTTGCCAAAGGAAGCCGCCACTAGGGAGAGGAGCCCCTGGAAGAGGCTTCATCGTGGACACGCCCCCTTCAGGAGCCCAAGGGCAGCCTGTCTGGCATGTGTCACTGGAACTCAAGCCATAAGGACGGTGTGCGGTACCCGAGGGGCTGCTACAGAACTGAAATTAATTGGGACATTTTATAGGGATTTATACAGATAGATGTTGGTCCTCAAAAGCTACAAACCAGTGGTCTGCAAAAATAAAATGTGTTGGAAACCTCTGAGTAAGATGAATATACTGTTGAGCTTTGTTTTGTTTTGTTTTGTTAAATACACTAGTGATGACTAAATCTGAACAACTTTCGATGTCGATCACGTCTCGAAGGCTGATAATTTCCCTGGTGGCAGGCCTACTGAGAGCAAGCGGGCTAAAGGGGTTGCGTGCTTGGGGAGACCACCGTCCTGAAGATTCATATTTATAACAAAATGCTGGGTGTTTGAGGTCCGTGTCATTCATGTGAGCTGAGGAGGAAGAGCTGATCTTTAAGGGGGTGTTTCTCAGAGAGCAGTCCAGTTCACCTGAGTTGGAATCCCCTGGAGATGCTTGTCAAAGGCAAATTCTTGGGCCCTGCCCCAGACTGACAGACTTTTGGGGTGTGGGACTTGGGGATCTTTTAAACCAGCACCTGAAGTGGCTGTGCTCACTAAACTTAGAGCCACAGGTCCGAAGGAATGGCGCAGAGGGCTGGGAGAGGCAAAGGAGGGACCGTGAACTGACTCTTACGATATGCTTCCCTGGGGATTTTTCTTTTACATCTCAACTGTTCCGTTTACTGACACCTGGGCCCAACAAAATAAAAAAAAGCCCAAGTGTCTTGAAATTGAATCAGGTGGTTGTCATTGAGTATTTGTGTTCTGGGTAAAATCTATGTAGACTATTTTAACATTCAGTGAACGGTTCATAGACAATTTGGCTTCTTGGAAGCACTTTAAACGTTGAGGTGTGGTGATCTTGGCATAGTGGTTTACTTTCTTAAAACCCTAGGATAGTTGCATCCCAAAATACAGTTCATTATAATGCACAGAATTAGTAAATACAGTCTGAAGAGGCTGGATCTGTCCTTCCAGCAACGGTAGTTACTTGCCAGGGAATATCAGGCTATGTCAAAGCATTTATTGTGATTCAATCCAGAAAAAGAAACTGAAATATTGTGCAAGCAATGTATACTTTTTCTTTTTGGCTCAGTATTTTAAAATAACTTAGTGTATTGTATTCTCCAAGTTCTGCATGCCTTACGATGAGTAAATGTGATGCAAGTGTTTTAAATTGTTCAGGTTTTAGATATATGAGCCAACAGTTTTCAGTCTGAATTTAGCGTTACCTTTAAAAGAGTTATATCTGAATTCTCCATTTAAGATGTTGTTCAGTAAAGAGAGACCAGAATAGCTAAACTATACTATTCTTTATTTTAGAATAAAGCAAGCGTAGATATTGATGTCTCAGATAAATAACTGTCGTGGTGTGTGTGTGTGTCTCCTTGAGCTCATTTCCACACCCAGCCCACCCTTTTTCTCTAGATCGGGCAATAGCTGCATAGACAATTTACTTTCAACAGTAATTTATACCTTTTCTTATTAAAAACCCACATATGAACCATTCAATTATTAAACATGACAGACTCCACAAGGAAAGTGTGAAACGAGAATACCATTTGGCCTTTGGTCAAGTCTCCGTGTCTTGAATGGGAACGGGCGTGGGTGGACAGGCCTTCATCAAGCGAAATGATCAGTAACAGGAGGCTCGTAGGTGTCTAGACGTGCTCAGAATTTGCTGAACTCCAAACCTGCTACCAATGCCTATTACTTTGGGTTAGTCAGTGAGGACTGGGTAAATAGATCCTGGACCTGGTCTCTGCAGGGCTTCCTATATTTCACAAGTAAGTATCTGATTTCCAACTCTGAATACACAGGTGATGTTTTCATTGGTTTCTGATTGTCCTTCCTCATCCTGTTGCCTTTGGAGGGAGTTTTATGCCTAGGAGGACTGCCTGTAATGAAGCCCATCAGAGCTTCATGGAAGGAAATGGCCCACTATACGAGTGCGCTGATTACAGAAAAGGCAATGTATTTTCTACTCGATATTTCAAAACCATAAGCATATGTACAGGGAATTTCATGGTGACCTATGCTATGTTGAAATTATCAATTACCAAGTCCTATATTTTGCCAAGTTCTTAGAGTGGTTTAAAATCAGTGGTTGGTTTCATTTTGAAAAATTAAGAAAATTATAGTAGTTGAACCCTCGTTTTTGTTTTTTAAATAAAAAGCCAGAATTTATTTCTAGTGCATTAAATAATTCAGAGGAAGTAAAAAGACATATACATCTAAATAATTTCCCAGATATTAGAATATAACAGTTAATCTGGGCAATCTTAAAAGTTATAAAATTAAATAGTCCTTGCCTATGCTGGGCCAGTTAGGTCTGCCTAGTACTCTGCTACGTTAAGTTCTGGGGTATTTAATGTTCACGTGCATTTATTTCTTTTTCCCAACTTTATTTTGAAAAATTTTAAAGACATAAAAGTTGGGGGAGGGGGGACAGAATGGATACTCCCAGAAATGTTAATATGTTACCATACTCGCTTTCTCTCCATAAATAACACATACACATACATATACACATACATACACACGCACATACACAGTCTTTAAGTTATTTTCACAGAACCACTCATACATAAGTTGCAGACATTGCGACACTGTTGGTGGCAGGTGGAGAACATCTACTCTATACTTTTCTTGAAAGATCAGACTGCCTTGCCTCTGGCCATACTGTTTTCATGGCGGTGTTTATAGTTTTAAGGGAAGAATAAAAGAATGTCCAGAGCTGAGCCAGACTGAGAGAGACAATGAGAGATGGGGCCTTTTAAAAATTGGCATAGACTACAGATACCATTGTGAAACTTGTTTCTTTTCACTTAATGACATAGCCTGGACATAACTTCCTATCGTATTTTATGATAGAAATACCCTCATTCATTTAACCCGAACGCTGTATCCCACCTGTAAGAAGCCATCGGAAGGCTACTCAGTCACTGACCGTAATCGATGCTGAAGATACTTCCAACGGTCTCCAGCTCACTCCCTTAAGGTCTGTTGACCCCTAACCCTTGGCATATTGAAAATCTAGATGTGGTACTTCCACACCCGACCTGTAAAGATTCGAGGATTTTTTTTTAAAAGTAGCTCTTTACGTAGCCCTCCATGGCAATCTGCCAGAGTCTATTTCTGTTTCTAGGCAACACATGTAGACTTTTTAAATCTATGAACAAGAAGTGCTTATGTGGCCCAGCGGAGAGGACGGGCTCTCCATCCCTCACAGCCATGTACGGGCGCACAGCCAGCCTGGGCCTCCAGGTGGATTGCGGCGTAACCTGCTTTTCTGTGGTGCAAGGACCTGCTGGCCGACTGTGAACGAAACTGTAGAGAAACATCCAATCCCCAAACTCGAATCGTACACGAGCAGGGATGCTCTGGGCATGACTGACGCATCTGGAGAGCTTTCCCTCCCTTGGTTTACAGTATTTCTCTTGGACCCACCAGCTTCCAGAATGTCACTGTTTTACCCTTCGACTAGAGTCCCAGTTCTCAGAGGCTGGGCCTTCGCACTGGTCTCTCGAGTCTTGAAGGATCTGTCAGGGATCACTGTTACTGTTGCTTTCTTTTCACTGGTGTGTGTCCTCAAGGGTCACTGGCTTAAGGCGGCAGCATCACAAAACAAACATGAGGTCCCCTGAATCACTGCATGAAGGACCGTCGCCCGACTCACGTTAACTATGACATGACTGAAAAGTGAACTTTTATTTCGTAGCGCTATTAAGATTTCAGGGTTGACTTGTTGCTACAGTACAGTTTAATCTATACTAATACAGAAATCAACAGGCAATTTCCAGAAATGCCAACACCAGTGTACATATATATGAAGACTTGTTCAACCTCAGTGGACAGGCAAATTAAAACACCAAAAAGAAGTCTTTTTTTTTTTTTTTTTAAATCTACATAATTAGCAAGGACTTAAAAATGGATGAAGTCCAGAGTTTTCTTAGCGATGCTCAGGACTACTGTCAAATGGTTGAAAACCCCAATAACAAATTTTAAAAATTATCTGTAACTCTAGACAGTAGAACGGTGGTTTCCAGGGGTTGGGGTGGGAGAAACGGGCAGATGTCGGTCAAAGGGTACAAACTTACGTGTATAAAATGAATAAGTTCTGCATGGTGTACAGCATGCACAGCAATGTACAGCATGGTGACTCTAGGTAATAATAATATATTAGAAATCTGCTGAGAGAGTGATTCAAGCATTCTCACCACACACACACACACACACACACACACACACAATGTATACATGTATCAAATCATCCATCCCCTTGTACACTTTAAATATAGATACAGTTTTGTCGGTTATACCTCAATAAAGCTGGGAAGAAAAAGAAAATAATGTGTAACTACATTACAGGAAATTGTGTTTTTAGAGAATACTTATTGACGGTAAAATGCTTATGCTATAATATCAGGTTTAAGAAGATACCAATATTGCAAAATACGTATATGTATATATTCCAACTACATAAAAATGGAGAAAAATACATGGAAATTTAACAATGGTTTTCTCCTGGAGAGCAGGAGCATGAATGAGTTTTAGTTTTTTAAAATTCTTTCTCATAAAATTTGTTCTATATTTTCAATTTTCCTATATGCATATGTATTATACTAGATGATGAAACATCGAACCCTTTAAATATATATATATTTAGATACATATATTTAGATACATGGTTAATGGCAAGATGAAATATGCACGAAAGGCCACGGAAGCACACAATTTTCCTGGGAACATAGGTCCCTTTCTTCATTCCTGGGCAATTCAGCTTTAGTACAGAAACTCCTGTTCCCCCAGCAGTGTCCCTGGTTCCATGCCTGTCACCCTCCTCCGGCCACACACGCTCCCTGTGAAGAAACTCCTCCAGCAGATCGTTAAGCCCTTGCCAGGTCCTCACTGCCTTCCTGACTAGATGCGAACCCTCCGCTACCACAACCAGTTGTCTGCTCCCCTTACTACTGTTCCCTGGATTTCAGACAGCCTGACACAAATTAGATCCTCAAGAAGTGTCTAAGGTTTGCTCATTGACTTATCTTCATGTCATGCTAGATAATTTACCTGAGTCCTCTTGACATTTATCAATCTAAACAATTCCATAAGTGATAATTTTATCTCTTCATCTTCTCCCAAACTCATATCTATCTATCTTTTAGCTCCTAGTTCATGCTGAAAGATTAAAAATCTCTTTGCACCATACATCATCTCGGTTCTTCACATTTGTTTTAATTATGGTTGACATCGGATGTGGGCTTGGAGAAAATAAGCTTTGCATCTCTTTGTCTGGAAATGATTCATAGAAATTTTGTTTTATAGCTACAACATACAGCTTAATTATGTTTGTGTCCTTAGAAATATCTCAATCTTGTTTTTCTTAAATTATTTTCATAAAAGAAGACAGTGATTTTTATGGGACAGATTCTGAAATTCTAATTCGGATCTTAAGAAATGATCATGAGTATGGGTGTGTGTGTGTGTGTGTGTGTGTGTGTGTGTGTGTGTGTGCATCGCGCGATCTTTTTCTTGTTTCCTTCATCCTACCCCACCTTCACCACAAAATACCAGAGATAGGGGTTCTCAGTGGGATGGGAGGCGGCAGTGATAGGCAAAGTCTCCTGGAGAGACTTTTCACTGGGGTTAGGCCTTACCCAGGGAATCCAGAATGAGCTCATCTCGAGATCCTTAACTTAATCATACCTGCCAAGACACTTCCCAATCAAGGTCACATTCACCCTTTCCAGGGGTTAGGAGGGGGAACACATCTTTTTTAGAGGGGTGAGGGGATCAGAAATTTCTGTTTTGAGATGTCTGTTAGAAAACCTAGCGACGACATGAAGTAGGCAGCTGGATACACAGAGTTTGGCGTTTATTGGAGAGTCTAGGCCAGAGATGTAAACTTGGAATCGATCATTAGTTTATAGAAGGAGCTTAAAGTCATGATGTTAGGTAGTTAGGCATGAGCGACAAGAGCCAAGGCCCAGCTCTGTAACCATAGAAACCTCCTTTGAAGACCTTCCTTAAGGACCTCCCAGAAATACCTCCCTTTTAGGGTTATAACTTACCCCAAATCCTAGATAGAGCACAGATGCCATAAAAGCTGCTGGCCAAACCAGCTACAAATGCATGCACAGAAAGTACTGCCCATAACTTCAGCCTCATTATACCATCATTATAATATCATGACTATGCCTGGAAGTTCATGAATCTAATTATAATAGACTGAATTCTGGGTAAGCACCTGCATAGTAGGCAAAGGGTTATATAGCAGCCAACTGTCAGTCAAGGTGACCTCACATACGGATCATCTACGACCTCCCATCACGGCCCAAATACAAACAGACCTTCCCATTTCTGCGTCCTTATAGCTCTCCCTCCTGGAAACCCGCTCCTCCCTCTGGGGTGTACAGTCTTCTCTCTTAACCTCTCAAATTCCACAGGGCTGCAGCCTTCCCTAGTGTGGCCAGTCTCCTTCTAAAATGTACTTTCAATAAATCTTACTTTTTCTAAATCTTGCCGACCTGTAAGGTGGGGAAGAACCGAGGGACAACACCCAATGTCACTCACTGTCCTCCTCCTTCTCTCCCACGCAGCTGGGAAGACACAGGATTTCACCTCTCACAATGGGATGGAGATTCCCGAGAGAAGCAGTGCTTACAGAAAGGGAGAGGAAGGGCTAAATTAGGAGCCTGGGGAATGAGAAAGAACCAGCACAGCCAGCTGAGAAGGAGCAGGAAGCGAAGTAGTTTCCGTGTTTCACTGGGACCAGTACGTTTAGAAATGAGAATGGACCATTGGAGGCTGGACGTGGTAATTGCTGGTGAACTTGACAAAAGCAGTTTCAGCGAAGTGATGAGGGTAAAAGACTGACTGGTTTCCAAAGAAAAAGAGAGGAGAAAAAATGGAGATGGTGCATTTATACGATTTTTTTCTAGTTCTGCTGCAGGAGAATAGGGATACGTGTGGTAACTAGAAGCGGGGTCAACAGGGGCCTTTTATAAGACGGGAGAAATAAGAGCATGTTTGTATGTTGATGGGTGGAAACACCCAGCCAAGACGGAGAGGAGAATCTCTGGAAGGAGGTTCGGGAACAGTCCAGACGAGGGATGGGAGTTCGTGTACAAGGGGGGAGCTGGCTTTCTTAGGAGCCCCGAGCAGTCCTCAAGCCCAAGAGAAAGCTGATCATGGGCAGAGCTGCAGGAAGACGGCAAGTGCGCTCGCTTCTGCTTGGGTTAAATAAACTTTAAAACTTGCTACCAAAGCACCTGGCCTACAGTCATATCTGTTCTTCTCAGAGGGGAATGGTATCTTCTTGGGGTGTGGTGAGGTGGGGAAGGGCATTTTCGAATCTGGAGTTGGTTAGTTTTTCATCCATACCATGACATCTTCTTAAGTGTGCACGACATTTGAACAATTTAATCCAAGGTTGTTTTCGGTCTTACTCTTTCTTCCTGAGCTGCTCAAATATGCCTATTATTAAAAACTCATTTTCTTTAACTTCTGATATATTTGGGGGAAACTATTTCTTAGATGATTTTGGAAATTGTGGTGTTTCAACATGTGTCTTCAAGGTTACTTTCATTAGTTAGGTACACCAAGCACACTTTGATAAGAAATAGATACCAAACTCGGAAGGAGAAAGAAATGATTATTCTGGCGATGTTTACATTCCATCAATGTTCTGTTTCAATAGTTCTAAAAACATTTTTATTTTAACATAATTACTAAAGATCCAAATTGCTATTTTAAAAAACTAGTAACATCCATCAAATTAGCTCTTCACCTAAGGGAAAATTATTGTTTTTATAGCCCACACTACTGCATTGCATAGGTTAAACTTCAGTACCAGAGTAGATTTTGTTATGTGTTCTTCGCATAAACAACAACAACAACAAAATGATCATGGTTTCCTCTCATGGATGTTTATGGCCTTGATGGCGGCGATGTTTTCACCCAAATCATCAAACCGTAAAAATAAAATAAAATAAAATTCTAGTTCTTTAAAATTATATTCGGCTGTGTGGATCAGACATTTCAGTGTGCCATTTATTTTATACGCTTTTTTTTTTTCTTTTTTTTGATGACTACCCAAATGGTTTCTAATATTTCGGACTGGACTTCCCCTAACTTAAATGCCTCTTGTGAACAACCCACACGTCCCTTCCAAAGCGGTACAGTTACATTGTTATTCTCTGTGAAAGGAAGGTCATGCAGTTAAGAGAGAGTTGGGTGACGTTCTGATTCAATTTCGCCTCGGGCGACCTTACCACACGGTGGCCGGGCACGCGTCCCCCAGGTGAAAGGTCGCTCTCCAAGGGAAGGGTCGGCCCCGCGCTCCCCGCGCGCCCCGCACCCCCCGCGCGCCCCGCACCCCCCGCGCCCCGCTCCGCCCACTGCCCTCGCGCCGCCTGGAGGCGGGGCCGCCCGCAGAGGTCGTAGGGCCGAGGTCTGGGCTTCGGGTCTCGCAGCGGCCACCATGGAAAGGGGGCGCGCTGCCCACCGCCTGCGCGTCGTGCTGGGCCACCTCGACCACCCCGACATCGTATCCTTTGGGCTGCTTGGGGCTCGAGCGGGAAGGGTGGCGGCCTCCAGGGTGCTCGCGCCGGTGCCCGCCCCGCTGCTCCGCGGCCGGTGCGGGGCGCTGGCAGCCCTGGCGGGCGCGGCGGGTGCTGATACCCGGAGGAGGGCGCATCCCCAGGCTCGGGCGCTGGCCGCGGTGGGCGACGTGGCCTCGCTCCAGCACCGGCCCCCTTAGGCCTCTCTCTCCCTGCTCGGCACAGAGGGCCCTGCGCTCAGCAGCCCGGCCCTCCGCTGCACTGGGCTGCACGTGACCTCCTCGGCTGTCCAGAGGCCTGGAAATGTCGCCGCGGTCGCCCGGTGAGCAGCAGCGCAGAGCGGCCTGGGGGCGCCCCGGCGGGCGGGCGGAGCAGGGCCTCGGGGCGGCACAACCAGTGGGGCCCCTGCAAGGAGCCCGTCCCCCGCCCGCGCCCTCGGCTCTTCCTTCTCCAAGGAGCTCGGCGCGGTGGCCCCCAGGAGTTTATTTCGTCTCCTGGAAAAAGACTTGGTGCCCTGCCAGTGTAGGGTCCAGAAAGGTGTCGCTACAGCATATGACACACGTCAATCAAATTAGAGAGTCGTCCTTGCTGCTCAGATTACGTGTTCTCTTCCAGAGCGCTCTTTGGGAAGCTCCCTGCAAAACTCTGGGATTGTTCCCAAAGCCACCTGATTCACCACTGTCCGGCTGTATGTCGGATCCTGAAATCTCTCACAAGACGACCACTCTAGCCGTTTCTTTTACTTTCACTGTTGCTGTCCCAGCTGAATTCCAAGCGGCGACATATCACAACTGTATATTAAACATCCCGTCCATAGACTGATGAAGGAAACGCAGGTGACTATGTAATCTCGTTTTACAGGCGAGAAAACAGAAACTGAGGCTAGGAATGATCAAACCTCCGGACCAAGGTCATTTGACGGAAGCAGTGGCTGTCAAAGCGTGGTCTCCCATGGGAACTTGTTAAAATGCAGATTTTCAAGCTAATCTCAGACCTATGGAATCAAAATACCAGGCGATGGGACCACTCACTGTTTCTGATACTTGCTCAGTTGGGAGAAGCACATGCTTAATTCTGGAACTAGAATTAAGGTTTCGGGTCCAGTCTCTTGCTGCTTTTCAAATTTGGTATTCTGATCCTGCTAGTTCTTGTTCTAATAGTGTCAAGGTCAGAGCTTAGTGTTTTCATCTGTATTTCCTATTTTTTAAACAACTTTGTGATATCTTCCACCGCACAGAGCTGGGTTACACAAATTAGTAACACACAGGTTATTTCTTAAATTCCAACATTTTCCAAAATATTACAGCAGACGCCTAGGCTGTTAAAACATCATGGTAGATATCACACTCTAAATAGTTAAGTATGAAGCTGAAAATACTGCAAATTTTAACTAGAGTAAAATTAAAATATGTGCTCAAATGCCCTCAGTAGCAGGGTAACTAACAACAACAAATAAATTGCTGTGGTCTATTTTTATATATCCATATATATGATTATTTTTTAGACAACCACTCCCCTTGAAAATGTATAATTAAAACATAAAAACATAGATAAATCATTTAAAGAAATTTAAGTTCTCCTTAACACCTAAGACCTATGTACTATCCAATACAACTTTCTACCATAGTGGAAATGTTCTATACATACTGTCCAACAGGGTAGCCACTAGCCACATGGGGCTACCGAGTACTTGAAATATGACTAGTGCAGCTGAGGAACTGAAGTTTTCATTTTAATGATCTCAGTTTAAATAGATGAGGCCAGTGGCTCTGGTGACAGCTCAGCTGAGATTTTCAGTGAATGTGTGTGTGATTTACGAGTCAGTAGACTACTGGAAAATTTGTGGCCATTTCTTCTCAGCCTTAACTGGTTCTAAAGAAATGTGGATTCTGGAATAAGTAATAATTTTCAAAGTATAAAATAGGGCAGTTTTTAAATACAGATAAGCATAAAGGAGGAAATAAATATGACCCATAACTCTACCATTCATAGATCATTGTTCGTAAACTTTCTGGTGTTTCCTTTCTCTGCATTTACATAATTATATCATTAGGACCATACTGTATGTACAGTTTTTTGTATCCACTTTTTCATATTTACTAACTTTATATAGTAAACATGTACTAACTTTATATAGTAAACATAGTGAATGCTTATTCACTTGATATAATAACCATTTCCACATCATTAAAAATAAAAACAAACGAGGACAACGGCAACAAAAAAACCAATGCAGGAGTGAGAGACAGGAGAAGATAACTTTGAACTAGAATGCCGACATCTGAACTGTCCTGGCAACCACATTTTTCTGAGAATAGTTGACGAAAGTCGTTAACTTCTCTGCCATATGGAAAACAGATAGTGGCTAGTAATTCTGACTCCTAGCCTGCTGTTATTTTTGAGTATTACATTGTTCAAAGTTATATAAAGACATTTAAAAATAACATGTTTACAAAAAGTTTTGTTTTGAAAGTAACTCTTTAAAGATACAATGAAAAAAGAGAAGGACGAAAAGAAACAATAGACACTAAGTCCATCTGTGGTTACTGGAGCAAAAAGAAAACGAAATAGTTCTTTATTCAAAATTGTCTTCGTCTGTAGCGATTATACTTTTCTTGGAGTTGTTGTTTATCTTAACTTCTTAAAAAATGATCAGCCAAACCGTCTCTAATATTTTGGACTGGACTCCTACTAAATTAAATACCTCTTTTGAATAGCACATGTTTCTCCTTACTTCTAGGATTGAACCTCAATTTTCATTCATTCAGCGGTTTAGTAGAAGGAATAGTCATATGAAATAAAATAGATAAAAGCTACAAAGAAAGTGGGTCAAGTCTCGATTTAGCCATTTTCTGCTGGGTGACCTTGGACCAGTAACAGCCCCCTAAGGCTAGACTGCTTGCGCTGAGGGGCAGTACGAAGCTCTTGAGCTCCCAGTCACTTCCTTGGGCATCTGTGCAAATGAAGTGATGTAAGCAGCAGTAGGTGAACTGTCAGGTCGTGTGTGTGTGACATGTGTGTGTGTGTGTGTGTGTGTGTGTGTAACCATTTTGCATGGTGTCTATTTAAGACCAGTCCCCCCTTGTGAGAGCTAATTCAGACTGTTGTTTCTAGAAAAGTTTGACTCCTTCATCTTACTTTTTTGGCCTTAATTCACATTCTAGATTGGTCACCCCACTATATCTCCTGCCACTTTCCACCCAAAACAATTCCAGTAAGTATATCTAATTTAATTTTTAACCATACAGTGTATATAAAAGCCTTTCTAATGGTAACTAGGATATAAAACACAATATATCATGTTGCCTGGTAAGAATTCATTATGCAAAGCCTCCACTTCAAGGACTTGTTCTAATTAGAACAACTATGGAAAAATTTTGAAGATCCTGACTGTAATTTTCTATTTGTATTTTCAAATTCAGAAAGGAGGGAAAGTATCAGAAAGGGCACAATTTAGTTTTTAAAATTCAGGCAAGGTATGTCTCATATAAATTCATCTGTTGTGTAGTCATATTGATATGTCAGCCCGAGTCTTTGGTTCATCTTAAATTATCTTAGAAAGAGAAGACATTTGACCTGCATGGAATACTCTTATAGCCACAGTCCCAACTAGGGAAATGAAATGGGGGATTTGAGTTTGTGTGTATGCTGTACACTTATTTGGATTTTGATATTTTGATTTCTTTGGAGAATTCACGAATTAGACAATTAAAAGTATAAAATCTATTGAGTTTGTTCCCCATCTGAAAAACCATACATATTCATTACAGAACATTTTAAAATTGGAGCAATAGAAGGCATTTTAAAAAATCATCCATAATTCCATTACTAAATGTTAATTTTTAACATTTTTTTATTAAACATTTTTTCTTCACTTAAATGGAGCACATGTTGTATTTCTTTGCAGTCTTTTTTTTTTTACAAATGATGTCTTAGTTTTATAAGTTATAATCATATTTTATTATAAGCATTTTCCATGCTATTATATGCTCTTCATTTTTAATCCCTGAGTCATGTCCCATTGAGTAGAGAAGATATAATTAATTAATTAGTCTTCCATTTCTTGGTGACAGTGGTTAATGCTTCGGAGTTAAAGCCTTGAAAATTTTTTCAGGTTATTTCTTTAAAGTCTTCAAAATAGAAATGCTGGGTAGAAGGGTATGAACTTTTCTTGGGTTCTTGATACATACTGTTAGGTTTAATTTTTAAATTGGACTTATTTGTGATTTTTCTCCTTTAGGTATACTCGGGATAACAATGTTCTAAGCCTAGAACAGAGAAAATTTTATGAAGAAAATGGGTTTCTTATCATTAAAAATTTGGTATCTGATGCGGACATCGCACGCTTTCGGTACAGTAACACTGTTCGTTATTTCACGGAAATATGTGTTATACGCATGTGATGGGAATATAGTGAGATCGGACGTTGCTCCGTGACTTGGCTTCTTAGGATGCGGTGGGGACCGCAGGCTCTGGAGCCGGACTGGCTAGATTCTTCGCAGCCCCGCCCCTCAATGCTGTGTGTCCTGCGGAAATTTGCTTCATCTTTTCAGGCTTCTGTCTCCATGTCTGTAAACCGGGGATAATAATAGCACTTATGTCCTTGAGTTGCTGGTAGGACTAGAGTAAAAAGACAGAATGGACTTGGAACGGGGCCCGGCCCATCGTGGTAAGTGCGACGGAAGTATCTGCTGTTATTCTTCAGATGTGACCCAATCACATCTATTTCCCTAAGGACTATCTGAACTCTGGGAGTGAATTCTAGCTTCATGGTTAGGAGGCAAGGACTTCTGAGGTGACCACTTTCTCTTCCTTCCATTCAGAACTATTCAAATCGGGGCTGGAGGCCAACTTAGTGTCGAGATCACCCCCAAATCTGCAAATCTTTGCCAGAACAGGGCCAGGTAGGTGCTTGGAGCCAGTGGTAATGACATCATTTGCCAATTTAATTTCTTAGGAACGAGTTTGAAAGAATCTGCAGAAATGAGGTGAAACCCACTGGATTAAAAATAATGAGAGATGTGGCCATTGCAAAATCAGAATATACTCTAAATGAAAAAGTGGTTACCAAGATCCAGGATTTCCAGGAAGATGAAGAACTCTTCAGATACTGCACTCTCCCTGAGGTTCGAGGCCTGCGTTTTCCTTCTCTAAGCTAATAGCCCATCTGCATGCTTGCCTCTGCAATCTGCTTTTTACTTTACCCGGCACCTTTCTGCTGTGGCCCTAGAACAGTGGTTCTCAATGGGAGGTGGCATTTGCAGTGTCTGGAGACATGCTTGGCTGTCACACATGGACAAAAAAGGAGGGATGGTGTGCTGTTGGCTGCTGATGGGTAGAGGCCAGGATGCTGCTAGGGGGGCCCAGGGATCCTGTAATGCACAGAATAGCCGCCTCCCTCAAATAATTACCCCCGCCCCTGCCAAATGTCAGTGGTACCCATCTCAAAGAACCCCCACTCTACAGTTTGCTAGTTATCTTTGGTTGAGAAGGGCAGGAATTCTGTGTCAAAGAGAGAGAGACTGTCTCACACTTGATACTTGTATCGGCAGGGCGAAATTACTGAGGCTAGTCACTGTAAATCCATTGATTTTTTTTTTTCTTTTTGTTTTATGAATCTGGTCAGTGGGGCTGTTTGTTCTTAAACTAGTTTCTTTTAAAATTATTATTCTTTAAGAGTAAATGATATTTATGAAATTATCCAAGCAGTCCAGAGGAGCAAAAAATGAGGAGCAAAGTGTCCCACCCCCGGCCTCACTCACTGCTTAGCTTTTTTGTGTCTTCATCTAGAATTATTTTGTGTATATGCAGGCATATTTGTATACCCCCACGTCGTACCATGAGAAAATACTAGTTGGCACCATGTTTTTTTCCACGTAGAGATCTTAGACATGTTTCCATAGTATCTATAAATCTCCTTCATACTTTTAAACCTGCTGCGAGTGTTCCATTGCATAATGTGCCACAGTTCATGAACCATTTGTTAGAATGGTTTTAAAGGAGACATCGCATACAGTACTTATTGTAAATTATAACCTTCATTGCTGTTAGGGAATTTGACTCCTGAAGAAAGACTGTGCACGTAGCCAGCTATGATGTTCAGTCCCTTGCTGGGGACCAGAGGGAAAGTGGCCCCACCGAGCCACCCATTCATCCCGACCTCAAGTCTCGTTATGGACATGGATGTTTTCTGGAAGCCAAGGATGAAAAGCTCGAGATTAGACAACTTGTGTTAAATGAAGCATTATCAAGATTTTCAGATTTTTTGTATCGCTAAATTATGAACCAAGTATCTGGTGGTTCATGTCATGATCTTTAGGAGGTATTCATTATTTTAATAGTTAGGTACCTATTTTAACATGTATTAGAAAAAATAACCAGCACATGTAACCCATGATTTTAAGAATATTATTAATCCAAGATAAGACTATGTAAAAGAAATGAGTTAAAGAAATTATTAGCTAACAATATTGGGTAATAATGCGAGTTATGGCAGAAATGGTGAGGATGGCTCTTGAATGACTGAGGTCTACAAAATACTGGTCTAAGTGAAAACTAAAAAAAATGACAGGCTTTATAAAAAATACACAAATGCAAATTGCCGATATTCCTTATCAAATAGAATTAGAGTTTGAATATCAGCTTTTTCATTTAACTGGCTCTGCCAACTTGAGCAACTTATTAACCTCAGGCTTATTCATGTGGGACATTCAATTAATGGGGGTATTAATTTTCAGGGGTCACTATATGGCCGATGTGTAAAGTCTCTGGCAGGTAGCAGGCACTTGGTGTCAAGTCCTGTCTGCTTTTCACCCCTCCCAGGAGGGTCGGATGCTGCAGGCAGCACCTGGGCTGCCAGAGCCCATGACCAATTCAGCCCTCCCTGTCACATGCTCTCATTGCAGCTTCTTCTTCATAGCCTGTGTCTCAACCACATACCCATGTCACTATTTAACATAGTTCTTTCTACCAGACTACAGACTCCATCAGGGCAGGGACCCGCTTATCTCGTCCGCTGGTGTGTTCCCATTTCCTGTCGCTCTGCCTGGTTCATAGAACTCAGTAAAGAGTTGTTGAGTGAATGGCCACAGATTGTGAAGTTCTCCCTTCCTCTGAGCTACTCATGACAGCTGCAAAGGGGTTGGGCCCTTTTATGGTGGCTTCTTATGAATAGTCTCGGTGGAGAAAGAGAGAGCCGAGTTCTCGCTGGGCAATGATCCACAGCTCCTATTGATCAAAGGTCATTCCTGTTCTTCCCAGTTAACTTCTCACAGAGACATCTACCTCTCTTGTAAAACAAGTCGTTAGGTTTCCAGCTGGCTCCAAAAACCTGTTTACTTCATAGGGTCTGGATTGCCAATGATTTCCGGGTGCCGACTTTTGTGCTTTGTTTGCGATGTCGTGAAACACGAATTGTTTTTTTTTTTAAACTATCGCCGTCTTGATTCTCGTAAGGATAGTCATTGCGTGTACCACTTGTCTGTGCATCTGATTTTCCAAGATTTTTTTTTTCCCCTTTTCCCTTAGATTCTGAAATACGTAGAGTGCTTCACTGGACCCAACATTATGGCCATGCATACAATGCTGATAAACAAACCTCCAGATACCGGTAAATGGCTCTTATTTGTTAAGGAGAAGGAAAAAAAAGTTTAGTTAACATTCATAAGATTTCTGTTCTAACAAGAGCATTTATAGTGTATAACTGCTAAACTGTGCATAAATGAATGTGTACTGTTAAAAAAGATAACAGGCCCCAAATGGAGTCACTCGTGCGAAGCCCGTGTCACGGGACTGAGGCTCAATACCTAATTACAGTTTCAGTTTCTCCCAGAAATAAAGTCTTAGCCAATCAGTCTGGAAGTGCCTGGTCAGCACTCACGAGGTGATCTGCCTGACAGACCGCCTTCCTTGCCTTAAAGGAGGGTGGCCTTGCCTGAAACGGTCCTCTTTGCTAACTTGCTCGTCCTTCTGCCATCTGCCTACAAAAGCCTTCCATTTTGGTTAGCTCTTCAGGACTCGTTCTACTTGTTAGATGAGATGCTGCGACTCACAAATCACTGAATAAAGCCAATGAGATCCTTGCATTTACTCAGTTGAATTTTAAAATAGTACTTTAAGTCAAAATAGCTTACGTCATAACAGCATTGAAGTAAAATAGTGATTTCAGGTGTTAACTGTAGGGTTATTGCTGGATTTTCAGATGACTGGTTTTTTAAAAAATGCAATTTTAAAAATACAGGAGTTTATATAACATAGGCTTCTGTTATTCAGCGTCTCTAAGCTTTGCTAACCATCCTCACCTGTGGTAGTGTGAATTCTGCCTTCCCGATCGGAAGACATTATTATTACTAACAAGATTTGAACTAATTTTGTAAGTCACATGCTACAATTGTTCTTAAAATTTCTTGTGCTTGCTGAAATATAAGCTCCTAAAACCTCACTCCTGGAGAAACTGATTCGGAAGGTAGAACCCAGGAATCTGCATTTTATTAGCCATCCTCAGAGATTGTAATGCAGATGGCTGTTGGGCCACACTAACAGTCTGCCACACCAGCCATAGTACATCGGCCAGCAGAGGCATTTTCACCTTTTCTTCCTCCCAACGGCCGGGAGAGGTTTATGTGCCCGGCCAGCAGATTAACAATGCCAAGTCCTTCTCTGCCTGTGTGTCTTGCCCGGAGAGGTCGGGTGGCCTGGGGAATCAAATTCAGGGAGCGAAACCAGGGAAAAACGTAAATGTGGTCGTTGTATCTCTGATTTCACACAGTGACTGTACGCCAAATGTTTCTAGTTTTGTGGGAAAACCTCTTAGAGGCCTTTTATCTATTTAAGCAGTTAATTAATATTTTTTTGCAATAGCCACTCAGAAGATTACGAGGGGACCTCAAATTTGACTACTGTCTTTAGTGTAATTAATCAAACGTGTTTTTGGAACACTAGGCTCTGTGCCCAAACCAGAGTTAGAAAAGAATAAAGCACAATAGAGATAATGACATATTTATGACTTGCTGGAAAATAGTGTACATAAGTACTCGGCCACCAGAAACCCAGAAGAAAGTATAGGATCTGGAGTCACCATGTTGATCTGATACTTCAATCCGAGGCTGATTTTCTAGAGTGTTGTTTCATTTGTTTAGTTTGGTTTTAGTAGGAATAGGTCACTATTCTGATTTTTCAGGCAGAGGAGGAGAATTCTGAGACTTGAGCGTCCTTTAAAAGCAGGTTCCATTTCAGGCGAGAAGACATCCCGTCATCCTCTGCACCAGGATTTGCACTATTTCCCGTTCAGGCCCAGCAATGACATTGTTTGTGCTTGGACGGCCATGGAGCACGTCGATCGGAACAATGGCTGTCTGGTTGTGCTCCCAGGCACACACAAAGGCACCCTGAAGCTGCACGACTATCCCCAGTGGGAGGTACGTCTGCCTAAGAGCTGAGTCTCAATCAGAATCTTGATTTCACACCAGTATAAATAACGAGCTTTACCGATGAGATGGCACTTGCTTTCATAGCAAATTGTTGTTCTCGGATTTGGAACTAGGATCAGGGAAAATCAAGGATGTCAGATAAAATCATTTTTGCATTTTCAACAAGGGATTGTAAGCTAACCAATGTGGGGAACTTTGGATTGGAGATCATAAAGCCTAACTACAGGCCTGAGACATAAACACTGCAAGACCAGATGTGCATGCCAGGCGCCGAGGAAGTCTTACACACTGATTTATGGCTCTGGGGCCAAAGAAGAGGGAGGAATCATCTCCTTCCAGCTGGAGAGACCAGCAGGGGCTCTGAGGAAGACCGAACAGTATTCCATTGTGTGGCTGTTGGTGCTGGAGGACTATTAAGTGCTTTTGAGCTACGGTGATAAGGTCAAACTGGTTCAAGAATGATAACCTTGGGGTGTGGCACAGGATATAATGGAGGTGTAGGAGTCCAGAGGCAGAGAAACTGGAGAGGAGACTTAGTGTTTTAGGTATAAAGCAATAAAGTCTTGAAACCCCATAACGATGGTCAGAATAGGAAAAGCACCAGGTACTAACACAGGAAGGATGAATGTGGTTCTGTAGGAAGTAAAGAGTAAAGCTTTAAGGACGTCTGTCTCCATTAGAATTCCTGCACTAATGATCAATGCTAAGAGAAAAAATTTGAGTCTAGATTCTGATATAAAATCTGAAATTGTGAGATTTGTCACTTAAGATGAGGTTGAGGGAAGGTTTATTGCAAGCAAAAGGGAGAGTTTGCATCATGCTTACTTCGTGGAAGTTTGGCTAGCCCTGGTGGGCAGAAGTGGGCGTCATCACTCTGTGGGAAGAGTGGGGGGGTCGGCGGGGTCACCTGGCGTGGGCAGTTAACACTGACTGTCTGATCTCTTCCATTCTCTGCTCAGATTCAGAGTGGCCGCAGTGGGAGGTCAGATAGGCTTAGCTTGGGTCCCATTTCCTCCCTGGCGCGGAAAGCAGTACACTCGATCAAAGTCCCAACATAGTCCAGCAAAAGGCAGCCGTTCCCCAAAAGGAATCTGGGGCAGTCTGAGAGGGGAATGGGATGCTGCCCTGCCCCCACCCTAAAACCACCACCACCCCCTCCCCATAAAAGCTTGTAAGCTTTAAATCACTCCTTACTGTACTTTTTAATAAAGATATAACCATTACCTAAAGCTATAACTAACTTTGGAAATAATTATAAACAAATACAATGTTTTAATTTACTGTTCTTTCTTTCCTTTAGATATGATATGAGTAGTTTCTGAGCTAAGAAAAATGTAGTGTATTCTCTCTCCTAGTTTGGGAGAATAGCTTCTGAGGAATAGAAGAATGATTTATGCAAAGTGCCAGGTGAGGGAAAGAATGTTTATGGATTCAGGCTGGAAAGATGGTCTCTTGCATTAACTGCAAAATGCAAAGCTGATCTAGATCTTCAGTTATAATTCAGTAAGGAAAGATAGATGGAAATTCCAAATTTTGCATTTGGTGCAAAGGCCCCATGATTTTAATATCAAAACGTGATTTTCTAAAGCTGGACATCTGAGAAGCTTTTGCATATTTATTTATTTATTTTTTAAGAATCTAATTTATCTTTTTCTTTTGGAAGAGTTTAGAGAACCCTTGTTTATCTTGATGAGCCATTGATAAAGTTTGTAATTACTGGCTTCCTCAGATACAGACTTGGCTTCTCTTATGTGTTCTAGAAAGGAGTTAACATACTGTACCACGGGATCCAGGACTATGACAAAAACAGCGAACGAATATACCTCGTGATGGAGAAGGGAGACACCGTTTTCTTTCATCCTTTGCTCATCCACGGATCAGGTCGGAACCGAACTCAAGGATTCCGGAAGGTATACATTAACATCACTGCACTTTCCAAAGATGAATAGTTAGAAACAAAAGTGTCAAGACATATTGAAATGTGAGATTTGTGACTTTTAACTAAACTGGCATTTAGTCCAGTTCATTTACCAGGAAGTGTATTTGCTTACCTCATGCTTTTTCACTCCTATCAGTAGAAGCCAGGTGACCTCAGGATCCCAGCCTTGTTGGTACTGATTATGTCACAGAATTTCTTCAAAGCAAGAGCTTACTCGGTAGCTAACAGCCCTTGCTTTGGAGGCAAAAACCATTGCTGGCATGATAAAATAATAAAATGTAGAATGTATATATCGCACGGTAACCACATAAGAGGAAAGTTTCATTGCTACTGGGAAAGATATTGATCTGAAAGAAAGATTCTGAATTGGTGGCCCAGAAATCAGATTTAGCAGGCAGCCATCTTTTTCACCCCCTAGTCTTAGAGAATTTTAAACTTATGATTTCATTGCTTATTATTAAAAAGTGACAAATTTCTCATAAATTCCCAGATTTCTCATTGCTCTGAAATTCGGCACATCCGACAGTACTGTGGGCTCCTATTTTTCCTATGATAACATGACTGTCGGCACTAAATATTGGGGGCTCCTTTGGGACTGTCCCTTCTTGTCTCCCTGAGGCCAAGGGTTAGTTGCCAGATTTCGTCTTTCATTCATTTGTACTTCCAGGCTCAACAGGTCCAGGAATGAGGGCGAGATGAGAAGGTGCTCTCCTCAGGGGCAATATTTAAGGGGTGGGAGGGGGGCAACTAAAAGAACTAAACAATCAAGTTTCATAATATTTTTTTACAATCATATTTTTTAAAATCAAAATTACTACCAAAAAAAAAAAAACCCCATAATGAGCACAATGCTAAAATTTTAAATAAAGACAAGATCAGACTCTCCACTAGCCTACAACCCTCAGAACTGTGCAAACGGAGGTACAGACACCACGATACAAATAACATGAATTTTAATATACTGACTGGCAATTTTTCAATATTTTTTCAACTACTTTAATTTTGGGAAAACATTAACCCTTAAACAATACATGAAAACATGTGTAAAGGAGAGCACGCTTCCCCTTTTGCCTCATTGTCCAATATGGCTGTCAGAAGGGAGTCCTTCTGACAGGTGTGGTCACCTTAAGATAACTAACCTGTGACTAAGAAGGTGAGTTTTCACTATCGCTTTGCAGCACCTGTGTAACTTTTTCAAAAATGGGGAGAGCCAAGTAAGGAAGGAAACAAGATGAGTATCTCATGTGAATGCTGTCAGACTTTAAATGTCCTTTTGATATGAGAGGGGGGTGTGTGTGTGTGTGTGTATTATTTTTCTTTGCAAGGTTCCCCCTCCTCCGCCCCCATAATCTATGGCCATTGAAATAACAAACCATCACAAACTTGATTGAATAAGTAACTTCTGTGACTAAGATGATGATGAAAAACCCTGGAATACATTCTTTTTAGCACCTGGGTATATCTGCTCCTTAGAAAAATCAAACGCTAAAAAGTTAGAGACCTCCTACTTATGTAATTACATCCTCTGCCTCATAGATGCCTTTTGAAAGTAAATTATCACAGCTAGTCGAAAACTTCTTGTAATTTCTCAAGAAGCCTTTAGCTAGGGAAAAGGGAGAAGGTGGGGTGTGAAGGGAGAGGGAGACGGGGAGAGAGACTGAGCCACTGAGACGGACTGATTTAAGACACAGCGGAACAGCTTTCAATCTAGAAATCAAATGTTGAAATAACTGGCTTTCTAAAAGAAGACTTCTTGCTTGGTTGCTGATGTGAACGGGACTTTTTTCCTAATATTAATCGACTCCCTTTGCCCAGGCAATTTCCTGCCATTTTGCCGATGCCAACTGTCACTACATCGACGTGAAGGGCACCAGTCAAGAAAAAGTTGAGAAGGAAGTGATAACGATGATGAAATTTCAAGAAACGAAAGGTTTGACCATGAAGGTATGTGTATGAAATGACACGGTAAAGATCTCGTTTTTAATTTCAGGTGCTTAATAATTCTCATACTTGATTTAATTTGCAAGTATAACTTGCAAATACATGCTTGGGTTGGGAGCTCACTGCAGAGATGTGGCTGAGATCCACTAAGAATAACAGTGGAGCTTCGGTTTGGACTTGCTTCCTCAGTGTGGGTGACCTGAGAGTGGGTGCCGCTTCTTGATGTGTGTGGGCTGTCCTGGGGTATGCAGGCTACCTTGTTCTAGGACAAACAGGTAGGAAAGAAAATAGAAGACAGACTTAGAGGAAAGCTAAAGGTTTGCACTATCGATCACAGGCCTCCTTTACCTGTATAGGATAGAGTATTTATGCCTTTGGAAATCCAGTAAGACTCCCAGAAAGGAATTCTCAAGCAAGTTTTTGTTTTTGTTTATCGCTTTGTAATGGGAGTTTAATGAGAGGCACAGATTAAAGGACACTAATGCTTATCAATTAAGGGGCACGAGACAATACTTCATCTCCTTCCCTAACTCGTACACATCACTTGTCATTATTTGTTTTTAACTAGTGGACATTCGATGCTGCTGAGGATCAACAGAAAAATTATCAGTCAAGGCAAAGAAATAAATATATTTGCTTCATAGATTACATACATTTTAGCCTCTGAAGCAAGAAGCTGAGCTTACTTATTAATTTGCATTACGTAATCCTAAATGCATGCCCGTACTTTGAAGAGCACCGCACAGCAATGGTGGGCGGCTACCAGTCTGTTGGCAGTCATCCTCCGAACACCTTCCTAGATCAAGAATCTTACTTCGCCCTTCACCCCCTCTCCCTTTAGAACCTGGGAATGCACCCCACATCTGAAAATGCTCTGATTTCACGTTTGCACATCCTAGAAAATCTAGTCCTTCTCCCTTTGTCCGGTACTTAAAATGACCTACAAAGGCCACATAGTTTGTTACCCGGGGCTTCCAAAAAATGTCTACACTACGTTTGAGGTTCGTCAATGTTGTATGAAATTAATTTTAGTTGCTCTTTATGTTACGGCTTATAAGCTTTACTTAGAACAATAGTACGAATTCTGCTCTGTCGTTCTTCGTAAGGTACAAAAGCACTTTCATGTCCATTTTCTTATTTTCTTCACCAAAACCCCTCGGACAGTCTTCATAGCTCCATGCTCTCAGTGAGAAAATGAAGAGTCCAAGAGGTTGGCCTAAGTTACGTGAGTGACACAGAAAGACTTCAGGGTCAGTTCGAATTCCAAAATCATTCTTCCTACCATACCTTGCTGGTTGCTCAAAAATAAATGAGAAACAAGAAATTAGAAAGTCTAAATTGTCTCATTAAGAACAAAGAAAAAAAACCCCAATAGCTCATGACACCATTTTCATGATTGTGATCTAATCAGGAGCAGATCCCTCAAAGTGGGTCAGGCAGAGCACCCAGCCCACTCAGCGAGTTGTGACACCTGTCATCATCAAGAGTGCCAACTAAAACAGGGCTGACAGTCTGGGGACGACCCTGCCCTGATCGATATCATTCCTTAACATGATATAAGATGTTGGTGAGTAAATTAATAGGAGTCTCAGAATATGGTTTATGTCCTAACTGATGAACGAAGAAAAAAAAAATCCATCGTGGAGGTTTTTTTTAAAAACCATTTAAAACAGTTAGATGCTAGAAATTTACTTTACATTAGGGTAAAGAGACAAATCGAAGCGTTCCGCACACTCATTTCTATTTGGCATTATTTCCAGGATGTCTGGCGAATTCGAACACGATTGGTGAAAGGAGAACGGATCAACCTGTGAAGCAGCCCTTTGCTAAAACTCTTTTGGTTTTAAAGAAAACAAGAATGAAAGAAGATGTCTGAGGAAAGTATTTTCTCAATGAGATGACATAATCTTTTCTGTCACTTGTGAACAAAATCAGAATGCACGGATCAGGTCCTAGTGGCACGTGGGTAACTTCGCAGGGCAGCGGTGTCGCCTTCTTGAATGAATGGTAAGACAATGAAAATGAAATGTTACTGTGCGAAGGAAAGCGATCTAGGGTGACAACGAAATAAAGGTGATTGCTGTGTGATTCAATGTGTTAAATCTGTTTCTTTCAGGTAGCTCTTTCCCCAAGCAGAAATGAATTCTTTGGAAAGTCAGGGTGTGGCGAGTTTTGCCCGCCTGTCCTGGAAAACCTGCCACCAACTCATTTCATGGCGTGAGCGATTTCTTTGCAAATCTAGAACAATGTATAACACAGGCAGATTGACTGAAGGGCAGAAGAAGGGCATCATGGAGTAAAATTAAGAGTGGCTACTCCTGCTCTGACACGGGATCCCTTCCATGACTTCTCCAACCCAATCACCCTCCTTCTGAAAATGAAGTCTGCCCAAGTCTTCCTAAAGATGAGGGTAACACGTCTGCGATTTCTTACTGGGTAGGGCAGCTGAAAACCCTCAGCATTTGTGAATGAAACCTAAGCTCTTTCTAGATAAAGGGAAATTTTTAGATACTTTGCTTTGGATTCCAAATGAGCAAGAACTAGGGGAGTTTATTTTAACAGCATCATGTCTATCCCAGCAAGGAGACATAGTCTTTTATTTTTTTTAAAAATTCCAGTTAGATTTTTTCATAAGAAAGAAAGAAAGAGTCCCTTTGCTTGTCATTCTGGTAAGTGCAAGTTTTCCTAAATCTAGTTTCACTGCATTTTTTTCGGTTTCTCCAGTTTAAGCTCAGTTCTAGCTGGAAACTGAGGCAGATGAGAGGGTCGCCGATAGGGTCTAAGGAAAATGGATTATGGAATAATCGAAAATAAAATGTATACAAGGAATGCCAGTTTCACTAAGGGAGGAAGGGACAAACAAAATGTGGTCTATACATACAATGGGACATTATTCAGCCTTAAAAAGGAAGAAAATTCTGACTCACTACGGCATGGGATGAACAACTGTGAGGACATTATGCTAAGTAAAAAATACTCCTGTCCTAAAAGGACAAATATTGTATGATCCCACCTCTGTGAGGGGCCCAGAGTAGTCCAATTCATAGAGACAGAGGAAGGAGGTTTCTAGGGGCCAGAGGGAGCGGGGAACAGGGAGCTCGTGTTTAATGGGTGCAGAGTTTCAGTTTGGGAAGATGAACACATTCGGGAGGTGGATGGTGGTGACGGTTGTGCAACAATGTGAATGTCCTTAATGCCTCTGAATTGGAGACTGAAAAAAATGGATGAGATGGTAACTTTTATGCTACGTGTATTGTACCAAAATTAAAAGAAATAAAACAAAAAAAAATTTCATCTTGGAAAAAGAAAACACCTTCAAATTTCGTAAGATGCTAGGAAGACGTACACACTCAACTTTGACGGTCTGATGGAAAAGGCTTCTCTTACTTGGAAGGGCTAGAAAGGGGTGCCCAGATGGAACCCCTACATTAATCGCAGGGCTGCTCGAGCTAGTCCCAAGCAGAGAGTTAGGTCAGTCCTTCCCGCACCCAGTTCAATACTCACTCCAGGGGCTTTGTGACTTGGCCCTGGGGACCTGGGCACTGGACACGTGGCTCGCCTAAGGAAACAGCCTTCTCACCAAATGCATTGGATGACCTTCTCCTGGTCTTACACCTGCCTTTCCTGGCATTTCCCAGACCAGTGACAGAGCCAAAGAAACAAACAAAAATAAAACAGTCCCCAGCTTGCCACAGGGGCTCCTGGAAGAATCCCCCTCGGACAGGCCGGAGGTGAAACCCCAGCTCCATCATTTATTTGCTCACCGTGCAAGTCACTTCACATCTCTAGACCCCAGTTTCTTCATCTATAAGATGGGGCTTCATAGGGTGACCTCGAAGATGAAATTAGAGCATTGGGTATATTATTTTCCTTTGTTGAGAAGCCTATTCAGACTCCACTTGGCAAAGATCTCATCCATGAAGTTCGTGTTACCAATAAAAACAAAGAAAACCCTCCAAGATCAGTAACAACTATGCCAAGGATGTTGTAGGACCTTGCAAGGACGAGAAGGGGGCGCCCCAGACCAGCTTCAGTTCCCCATGCTGGTAATTTCGCGTTGGACACTCACTGCTCTGCTGGGACCAGGCAACTTCCTTCAAAACGAAAACCACAAAAGCAAAACCACTCACACTTCTCCCCTCATCCTGTGGTCAGATTGTTCCCATTCACTCCTCATAATCCAAACACCAGGGTTACGTATATAATAGGTGACGATCTGCTTATTATGAAGATATTTGCCTCATTAAATTCACATTACTTGAAAGGGATGTGGCAAACCTGGGCAGGGGGAATGGGAATAAAAATAATTAGAGGGTTAGAAACGAAGACTTAATTGATGGCAAAGACAGCTTTAGGAAAAAAAATCCTAGGCTGACCAAAATTTTGAGGAATCTGAAAAATTTACACATGTTCCTTTCACACTTGTGACTCGGCCCTCAGAATTTCACTCCAAACATCGCAGGCTCCCCCAGTCACACACACTCCCTTTCATACATCCCCTGCACAGAAGACTCCACTCACACAAGCCCACACCCACCGCTGCTTAACACCTGTACCGTTCACACAGGCACCCTTTCATGAATTCCCTCAGCAGAGAAACCCAGACGCCGGCCAACACGTGTGCAAAGTACACACGCCCTCACGCCACACGCCAGCGCTCCAGGCCGCATGCCCGCAGACTCGTCTGGCCACTGTTCCTGCTTCTCTCAGAACTTCTTCCAGCCAAGTTCTCCACATAAATCCTCTTCGACGAGGATTTATCGAGTGGCCACGATGTGCCGGCCCTGTCGCGGCCCCTGGGAGAAACAGAGCTGAATGAGAACTGGCCTTTGCTCTCAGGGAGCTCAGAGTCTACTGGAGGAAGGGCTTGGGAAGGGAGGGAGGTCACGAAGAACTCGACATGCCGGGTGTGAGGTTGGGCTTAAAACTGAAGCAGCCCGCGAGGCGAGCGAGGACAGTGGGGAGAGAAGGGGATGTGAGGGACACGGGAAGAGATGGTCTCTTCCACCTGGAGAGGTCAGGAAACAGGTGTTGGAGAGAAGGAAGTGTTTGAGGATAATCTTGAAGAATTAGAAAGACTTTGCCAGCTGGGCAAGGAGGACAAAGCTGCTCATCGGAGAGACGAGGTGAAGAAAGAGAGAATCTGCAGGGCAAGGGTGTGGTGTGCCAGAGGGGGAGGCGGTGTGAGATGGGGCCGGAGAGGTCAAGCAGGATAGATGATTAAAACACTTTATGCCATGCTGAGTCATTTGGAATGTATTCAATATTCAGTTTTGAGTCACTCAGAAATGCTTTTGGTGGCAAGTAAGAGAAAAAGTTGATTTTGGAGGTTTAACCAAAACAAAATGGATTCACTCACATAACTGGAAGCCCACAAGAGACGCACGATATGCTCGTGTCGTCGAAGACCCGGGTTATTTTCACCTGTGCTAAGTGGATCATGTCACACCGCCACCTAAAACCCTCCAGGGATCCTCAGCACTTTGATGGCAGCCGCCACCCCCTTCTTTGCCAGAAGAGCCAAGATTTTGTCTAATTCTTTGTCAGCTGTGGACTTCGGAAATGGAGTCCAGGGCTCTCCGAAGCCCGCAGCACTGTAGAAAGATAAATCCCACAACAGGTCATGGGTAGATGACAGAACAACGAGAACAGAGACAGGAAAACCAGCGTCGGACAGTTTGAAATGATAGCCTCTATCGTAGCAAATACATTCAGGGGAAAAGGGACAAAAGTGGATGCTATTCAAGGCATGGAAGTGATGGAAATTAGACATGATGACGGAGGAGGAGTCTAGGTGACCCCTGGTCCCTCTGGGACGCTCCCTCTTCTTTCTGCCAAATTTGCCTGAGAGATCTCAGCAAAGCCACTTCGGACTCTTCAAAAGAAGGGCTTTCCAAACCCTCAGAGACCCCACTGGGAATGCAGGCCCACGTGTATGCCGTTCCTTTGGCCATCAACTCATCTTCCTCTGTTGAATCTTCTAACCCACCAGCTCCTTCTCAATCCCCTGTTCTGGTTCCTCGTGTCCCTGATCTCTAAATCTGTGCCTGCCTCACATCTTCTCTCTTCTCTTTCTATTCATCCCCGAGGTCAGAGAACTCCAGACAGCAGGGCCTGAGGGCTTTCCAGGTGTGTGGAACACAGAGTTTTAAGGAGAGTAAGACTTAGCTCCTCAACTTCCACACGGCCTCTTTTCAAAACTGTTCTGCCCAAGAGTGGGCTGGATGGAGATGCGGCTTCTCTTCTCCCTTTTCCACTATTTAACAAAAAAATCAGCACCTCTTCCTACAACCTTGCTGAACCTTAGTGAGATTCATTGCTCCAGGGAATAAAAAACTCCAAGGGTAATCTGGTTAGATAGCAGGCTTTTCCTCTAAAGATATAAGCAAAATATGAAGCTCCAGTATTTGATCAAAACATATGTAAAGCATGCTTGTGATGAAATTTTTGTTAAAATATCTTATTAGCAAATGTTCAATAAATAATTTTAGAAATCTAGATAAAATCCTTCTTATTCAATTTTCCAGAAACTGGGAAAGCAAATGACTCATTTAATGACAAGTAACAAATCATTTTCCATCTCTGGTGGTTTCCAATTCTCAGCTTTCATCAAAATTGAAAGAAGACCTAATAAACCTGTCAGCTCATAGGTCCTTACAAATATTTGATGATAGATCACTATACGATTTTTGGCATATAACTGAAAACTTTCAAAGAATTGAGTGACACTGCTACAATAAAACTCTTTGCTTCATCTATTTATTTAGGAGAAAGAGCTTCATTCCACAAACATGAAAAAATAGAAAGAAGACTATTGCTAAATCTTGTCCCAATCAACTAATAAGTAATAGTCATCCACATATATAAAAACTAATTTGCAAATAACTATGCTCATTTCATGAAGGAATGTTTAATGACCAACATCTATAAATAATCATTTGTTGTTTATTGTTTAATAGCTAATAATTATGTGGTCTGTCCAGTTATGCACTAATATAAAGAATAATGACAAGTGAATCCAGAAGAAAAAAATTTAACATTGTAGATTATGGTTTCAGAAAAAAAAATATACTGGCAGAAAAGTAGTATGGCAAGGTGAAAAACGAAAGACTTATGAGCTTAAAAGATACCCTGTATTGAGAAAAGGAAGTAGAATGGGCCTTGGCACTTGCTATTTCATAAGTCAATTAAACAAAATGTGGATAAGCAAGAGGGGGACAATCAATGAAAACAAAAGTGAGTTCTTTGAAAAGATTAATAAAGTCAAGAAATATCTAGCAAGACTTTTTTTTTTTTTAAAAGAGAGAAAATATAAATTTTCAATATTAGGAATGAAAAGGACATCAATACATGTCATAGAAATGCAAAAAGGTTAATAGCATATTATGTACAGCTTTCTGCCCATAAATTTGACAGCTTCGATGAAACAGAAAAATTCTTTGAAAAACACAAGTTTCCAAAACTGACACTAGCATAAACAGAAAATCTGAATAGCCCTACATCTGTTAAAGAAATTGAAACTAATTTAAAACGTTTTACAAAACTCCAGACTCAGAGAAAACTCCAGGCTTCCATGGCTTCACTGGTGAATTTTATCAAACATTTAAAAAAGAAATAATATGAATTTTACACATATTCTTTAAGAAAACAGAGGTGGAAAAAAATACTCCCTAACTCATTTTAGGAGGCCAGCATTACCTTGATATCAAAACCACTAAAAGATATAACAAGAAAATGACAGACCAATATCCTTAAACATCAATGCAAAAATCCTAAACAAAACGAGAGCAATAAAACTCAACAATATTAATAAGGATAATTCAGTATAACCAAATAGGGTTTACCCCAGGAATACAAAGTTGGTTTAATTTGAAAAACAATGTAATTCATGACATTAACAGAATAAAAGAAAAATCATATGATTATCTCCATGGATGCAGAAAAAGCATTTGACAAAATAACAATAACAAGGACAAGCCTCTAAGCATGCTAGGAATGGAAGGAAACTATCTCCTACTGACGAAGGACATCTGCAAAAAACCAATTGCTAACATCATACTTAGTGATGAAAAAGACTGAACACTTGTCCCTAAGATGGTACTCTCCCACTTCTAGTCAACGTTGCATTATAGACTTTAGCCATTACAATCAGGGGAGATAAATAAAAAACATACAGATTAGGGAAAAAAAAGGATAACTGTTTTATTCATAAATGACATGACTGTGTACGCAGAAAATCCTAAAGAATACACAAAAACTACTATAATTAATATGGGAATTTAGCAAGGATGCAGGATAAAAGGCAAATATACAAAAATAAATAGCATTTTCATATACTAGCAGCAGACAATTAGAAAATAAATAAATTTAATTCTATTAAAAAAACACAAAATACTTAGAGATATATTTAACAAAAGCCAAAGCCTCTAAAATGAACAGTACAAAACACTGCAGAAAAAAATTAAAGATCAAAAATGGAGAGAGATCTCATGCTCACTGATTAGAAGACATCGTATTGTTAAATTAAAATTTTCCCCAGTTTTTAGAATACGTATGAAAATGTAGAATAACCTAGAATAGTAGAGGAAGAACAAAGTTGGAGGTCTTATACCATATGCTTTCAAGATATTATAAAAAAGGTATGGAAATCAAGGAATGTAGTCTTGACATGTGGGGAGACAAACAGATAGAAGGAACAGAATAATCCCACAGACATGTAGCCAAACTGCATCGAATCGTGTTGGAACAACTGGACATCCACAAGGAAAAGAAATGAATGTTGACTCCTATCTCATACCACACGGAAAAATGAATTCCGGATGGATCCCAGACCTAAACATAAAACTTGTATAAGAAAATGAAGATGATCTTTGAAACCTTGGAGTAGGTAGAGTTCTTAGAAAATAGCGCAAACCATTAAAAAAAAATGAATCGTACTTTATTAAAATTAAAAACTGTTGCCCATCAAAAGACACAGTTACGAGACGAGCGGGCAAGCCACAGATCTAGAGAAGTATTTACTGACAAAATATTTTTAAAATATATAAAAAATTTAAAACTGACAAAGTATTATATTGAGAACATAGAAAAATCAATAAAAAGACAAACCAATACAAATGGGCAAGAGACTTGAATGGAAATTTCACGGGAATATATACAAATGGCCAAGAAGGGACATGAAAAAGTGCTCCCTGTCCTTAGTCATCAGGGAAATGCCAACTAAAACCCGAATGTAATATGGTTTTAACACCTGCTCGACTGGCTCAGTTAAAAATACCAACACCACCAGATGTTGGTGGAGAGGCAGAGCATCTGGAGCTCATGTACTGCTGGCTCCTCACGCTCTGTACTCTGAGTAGCAACGGTGACAATTTAATCTTCACTCTCCACTCAGTTTCATTCTTTACCTTGTCGGGACCCCAGAGAGAAGAGGGGGGCTCCCAAACTTTTCTCTCGTTTAAAATGGTGATAGTCCTCCCACGGGGTTATACTGAGACTCAAATGTAATTCAGGTGCTGGGGCGTGGCAGACAATCAATCACACATAAGCTCCCTTCTCATATTCTCCTCGAACAGCTGACCTTATGCTTGGAAAGGTCTGTCCCCATCCCTTTCGTGCCCAGGACAGCCAGTCTCTGCTTCTCTTGCTCCCCAGCGATTAGCAGAATAACGAGAGCCTCGAAGATCAGCATCCTTCCTGTTTAGCCTTCCAGCGGCTGCTTCTCTGCCTGTCCATCACTAGCTGCCCTCCCTGAAATTAGCTGTGCCAAAGAGCACAAGTGGCAAGGACCCGAGACGCTTTTCTTTCTTTCCGAATTAAAATAATTTCACCAGAATTGACAATTCATACTTTTAAGGTACTGTAAGATTATGGAGTAGTCACTTCCTTGTTTTATTCAGTGATCACAAAATCCAAATCAAATCAAAAAAAGAGTTGTTTCTGAGCTAGAAGACAGCAGTCTTTCTTGGGGATTCTCTAGCAGAGAGAGCTGGCGTGGGGGCCTGTCCTGGCAAGAGGTTGCCACTTGCTAGCCGAGTTGTTAGGAGAATTGATGACGTGAAGGATGGTGCTTCTGCAACGAGGCACCAAGGGCTACTGTTTTTAGGACTGACTTATATGCTTAAAGCTTTGGTTATATGCAAATGGAGAATGATATTTTGACCTCCCATTCTCTGAGTTGGGCTATTTTTTAAAAACATGGCTAATCAGACTCTATCCATGTCATAGAACAAGACACCATTTTCCCTGATGTTCTCTCTGGTCAAAACAGATGACCGTGAATTCAGAATTCTTCCAAAGTCAGACATGTGAGGGAGATGATTTTCCTTCTTTCATGTGTCCATATCGATATCTCTCCTTCCTTTGTTGAAAGTTTTGCTTTTTCAAAGATAAGACTGATAACCCCAGTTCACGATGCCTCCTCTGGTACCCCTCCTGAGGCGCACTGTGTTTGCCCTTCAGAAACTCACTCTTCCTTCACACCAGGCTTTCTTATAAGTTTTCTTGCCTACAGAGACTGCTCTCTCCTAGACAATTCTTGTCTCTATCAATGCCTTTGGTGCTCTCACAGCTTCTTACGTTGTCATTAAAAAACAAAAACAAAAACAAAAAACTGTTTCCAGTGAGTATTATCTCCCCAATTGGACTATTTTTTTTGAGAGCAGCGGCCCAATTATGTAATACTTATTAAATTATGCTTGTTCCTGAAAATAGAATTGGATAATCGACAAAACCAGTCTAGAGATAGAGTCTCTTGCCATTAAAGGACCAATTCGGATCTTCCCAAAATAATCCATGGGATGTTAATAAGTGCTCCATGAATAAAGACGGCACAATCAACTAAGTCTGGGGAATGTTAAAGAAAAACAGATTTTCCAGCTGCAGGACTTGTCAGAGCCTTTAAAATGCTCCTGTACGTTATGAACCTGGTGAGGAGGAGCAGGATAGAGTCTATAGTATTTGTCAAATTTATTTGATCCTGGAATCCCTTTATCTTGGAGCATCTTGTAGTACTAGTGTGTCCACAGTTTGTGGAACCTACAACCTAATATATCCCTAGCACTGGGGTACACCTAGAATGCCATGTAGGATGCTTGTTCCAAGCAAGATGCACTTTGGCATCTAGCAGGAGGAAGAAGGCTGGGGTCATACCTGCCGTTTTCCAGTCCTGTTGGCTCCCCGGGCCTGTGGTGCAGGACTTAGCCTAGCAAAGTCCCCACGCAGGCTTTCCTTCAAAGGTATCCCCATGAGGATGGCAAGATGGGGGCCTGTGTGTCTTTTCCCTTTGGTAGGCTCAAAACCTGCCCAGGCTTCCTGAAGAGACTCAGTTCCTCTCCTCCCTGGGCCTGCCTCGTGCAGTGCCTAGACACAAGTCTGTGTCTGGCTCAGTACTGGCCTGGCTGCTCAGACTGTGGGGGACTCAGAATACAAGCCATACATTCACTGGATTCCCAGATGGCCAGGGCCCCCAGCCAGCTGGGCCCACACTTCTTATCACACAGACTTCATTTATATGCCCTTCCGCGGGCCTTGCCAATGCATCCTTTCCTTTCCGTTCCCCTAGAGAGCCCATCCTGAAACCAGAAAGCAGCTCTGTTTCATCTCAAGAGCGAGAGAGAGAGAGAGCCCCTCTGTTCAGAGGGATGGTCAACTCTCCAGGTGCCAGCTTCGGCCCAGGGTATCAATGATCCTCCTTCCCTGCAGAGATGTGCCAGACCCTGCCCTCCAGGCACTCCCTGGCTAGGAAAGTGGCCCGATACCATCAGTGGAACACACAGCAAGCCCCTGCTAGTCTCTGTGAAGTGCTGGAGGCACTGGAATGATCACAGGCTGAGAGATACCTGGGCGTTGTCGAGGCAACAGAATGGCTCAGAGAGAGAGATGAGCTGGATCTAGAAGGATTGGTAAAGTTTTTTTTCTTTTTTAATAGTACTTTGGGCTTTTTTCCCTCTTGATTATAAAATAACTGCTTGACCACTGTACAAAACTTGAAAAATACACCTCTCCTTGCCCCCAAAACTAAAGGAATAAAGACTACTCCTATTGCAAATTTTTTCTCAATGCCCACATATGTATTTTTTAATTAAAACTGGATGAGTTTTTGAATAAATATACATTCTCAGAACTGGTTCTTAACTTTAGTTGTCCATCACAATCACCTAAAACATCTGCATAATAATAGTGACGCCCAGACGTCAAACTGAATAGGAACCTCAGAGGTTGCATTGATAGATATGTTAATTAGCTTATTGTGGTAATTATTTCATAATGTACACATGAATCAAAACATGGTTGCGCACCTTAGAGACATATGCAATTTTATCAATTATACCACGACAAATCTGAAAAAAAGAAAATGATTCGAGAATTTTTTTTAATCAATACTTGCTGATAAAAAGATATGAATTTTTCAAATTACACACATATACACACACACGCTCAGAATCTCAGAGGTTGAGGCCCAGGCATTGGTGTTTTTAAAGCACCAGGGAGAGCCGAATGTGTCGTCAGGTCTGAGAACCACATCTCTAGACCTCTAGAGGAGAGCTAACGCACCTCCGCCCATCCCAGCAGTGAGAACATCTGAGTCCCCCCATCCGATGGCAATAGCAGAGTCCAGGGAAGTCTCCCTCCCGCCGTACCCAGTGGTCTTGCAGGCAGCAGCACCCTCTGCCTTGGCTGCATCTTGGGAGATTGGTCTTGGGACCAGGGTCTGATGAGATCAGGGTCTGCGCTGGAATCTGGCCTCAGTGACTTGTGCCTAAGTCAGCAGCTGGGTCAAATCTTCAGTTCTCAGTGTGGCTGCATTGCTAAGCTGTCGTCATCTCCTAGAGCAGAGAATCTTTGGACATGGGCTTCTCACCCTGGGTTGCCTTCACGAGAGGGGCTTTGAGCCACCCAGACAGGGATGCTCTTTAGATCCCTGACAGGTCGACCTCAGTGCAGTGGAGATTAAGGCTATGCTCCATCAATGACCCCAGGCACCCCGGGGCCACTCCCAAAGCCTGGGGCAGCTCAGGAGACCGCAGTGGTTCAGTCTCTTGGGTCAAAGGGCAAGAGGCTGCCGAATAAGTTGGGAGAGAGTATGTGTCGGTCGAAAGCACAGACTCTTGGAGCCCCCAGGCCATCATGCTGGCATGGCGCAGCCCAGAAGTGAAGGCTGGACGGTGAGTGCTCTGCTCTAGCGGCCGCTATGGGTAGTAGAGCAAAGGTCCTTCCTTGCATTTCTTTGGGGAGAAATGAGTCCCAGGAGACTCTTAGTCTGGGGCCTCAAGCCCAAGGTCAGCAAACTTAGCAATCAGGTCTTTCTGATTCCACGGACAGCATACCCAAGGAATGCTGAGTCGCAACCTGCCCAAGGCTACCCTCATGGACCCGAATCATCTCTCCACCTCTGTTCTCCCTCCTCTGCCCCTCCTCCCCATCCCACAGGACATGCCAAACTAACTTGTTTTCAGAACAATGAAGATCTAACTATTGAAGGTGACCTTCCAGAAAAAGGGGGCCGACCTATCCTTCCCTTATACCATTTACTCTACTCTGCTCTAAAATGATCCTTCGGTAAGCCAGGACAACCTAAAGTGGGATGCCGTTCTAGTAGAGCATTCGGCTGCCTATTATACCTTTGTAGCTTCTTCTTATCTACAACTATTATATCATCGTATTCCCCTGTCTTTCAAAAACACCTCCGATGGATACAAACTCTTCTCTCACACATATATCATAATGTGTGTCCTGCTGTTTTATTTAGAGTTTCCAATTTTCCACTTTTGTGATAAAGATACTTTAAACCTCCTTATACACGAATCTTTGTAGTAAGTATGGGATTTCTGATGGAAGTAGTACTCCTGTATCGAAACTGAACAGAAGAGGCCATGAGGTGGGGAAAATGTTAGGCAAGCTTAATAATAACGAACTCCTGAATTCAGAGGAATATTAAAAATGTTTAATCGACCAATTGGAATTGAGGCCAGCTGTAGGAACAGCGCAGGGTTCCAGAGGTTTCCTGCTGGGCTAAGCATCATCCCTGTAGGCAATGAAGTATGTAAAGTGAGAGTTCTAAGGCAGAGCCTGGGGGACCTGGGGCAATAGAGAGCATTGGAAGATGCTCAGGAAAGTAGTTATTTATCAACTTGTGAGAATGGATTTTGATATTGCAGCCGTAACAGTGTTTGCCTGCTCAGTGTTTGCCAGTCAGAGATGGATGATCTCGTGGCTGACTCCAGGCAAGCTGTAGGGTGCCCCAAGCCCTTTTCAAAACTCTTCTTGGCCACCACGTCGTACACCTTAGTGGTGATGGCGGAGGACAAATATTTCTTTGCTTCCTTGTATGAGATGCTGGAAAAGCGAGACAGAGAAGGGTTTTTGACTTTCTCTAGACTTGAAGAAGTCCTTGGTCACGCTGGAAATAGGACATGAGGCTATTGCTAGTTCACTCTGAATGGACACGTTTCCCGTCAGACTTAATTTCACCCGGAGGCTTCTAGCCAGTTTTCATAGGGACTGATAATACTTTGACAGCGCATGAAGGGAAAAACTATAAAATAGCTCCACGACACGCTGGTTAGGTCTTAGAAGAATGAATGTCTTTCACAGAAAAGGGTTTCAGAAATGTCCTGCTCACAAAACCCCATTTTCTACAACCACCTGTGTCAACATATTCAGCTCCAGAGGGATTTCAAATGAGTTGAAACTTTTACGAACTGTCACTCTCTTGTCCAAAAAATAAGCCTTCACCTTCACATCTAAGGTGTTTCCTTCTCACGACTGAGGAGGTGGCAGGACAAGTGTTCATCCCTATTCTGCATGGGGGCTCCTGAGGAGTCTGAGTTCTGGGGTTCCTCTGGTTCCAAGGGTCGTAAGTCCCCCTTTTGGTACAATCCTTAACTAACCCTATCAAACGGGCAGGGTGGGAAGTGGGGCTCAGGAACATATTCAATTGAAGATAAAGTGAGAAAAAAGAACATGATATATTATTAACATTAGGTACAGGCAGTGGGCTTTTATATATTTATTTCGGGATAATGCTTGCCTTTGGGCTATGGCATCTAGTGATCTCATCTGAATGGATCGCATCAAGGGTCATTTCCACTTAGATGAACTATACACACAGTCCCTGGTGGATCAGGTGGTATGTTGAGTCAATGCCTTTGTCAGGGTTAATTAAAACTGCACCACTAATTGCACTGACAAGTTAAACAGGCAAGGAGGACTTTATTCAAGACTACTGCAATATAGGAGAGACTAAACTCGACTCCACTATAATAAAGGGCTAGAGAGTTTTCAGAGCTGGGGTGGGGGGATAGTAGGCAACCTGTGTTTGCTAACTGGCTTTCATAATTGGAGTAAGGTGTCGAAGTCAGTCATGTGTCCTCCTACAGGACTGGGAGATGGGGGTCTTATCTCCTTCAATGTTTTCCTCTCAAAAAGATGGTCCCCAGGTCCTGGAGAAAAGGCATTTCCTGAGTTGTAAAACTAAACAGGTTGGGAGAAGATCCGTATGTATTGCAAAGGGGCAGAGTAAAAATTTATAATTGCAAGTTTCCTAAAGTAAATGCTCTAGGAAAAGAAAGGTCCAGAGCCTACAGGCAGAAAGAAACCTGTTTGAAGTTTAGTGAAGTGGAAGAGACTGTTAAGGCTGTCTTGCTCGCCCTCTAAGGCAATCCACAAATGAACCACAAAATTTATTCCTCCTGCTTGGAAAGAACTCTGAACCCAGTGATCCATACACTTGGACATCTCAAGTCCCTGTATGGGTACATTCTTAGGAATAGTCTGTTGAACTCATAGCTGCTTCTTTTTAATGCTCTCAACCAAGAGTGTTTTCATCAAGTCAATAAACGTTTATGAAGTATCTATTCCGTGCCAGACATTGTTTTAGGTATGAACAAGGTGGAAACTTCTCCTAAAAGAGACCTTACAGCACTGAAGGAGAAAGATGAGTAAATGAACATTTGAAATATAATGAGAGTTCTTCAAAAAAGTTAAATGTGGAGTTACCACATGACCCAACAATTTTACTCCTAGGTATCTACTCAACAGAAATAAAAACATGTCTACACAAAAGCTTGTGTAAGAATGTTCGTAACAGCATTATTCATAATAAACGAAAAGTAGAAACAAACCAAATGTCCATCAACTGATAAGTGCACTGATAAACTAATAAATCAAATTTGATCTATGTGTATTATTCGGTCTACAATATTATTCAGCAATAAGAAGGAATGAATTACTGATGATGTTACAACATGGATGAACCTGGAACAGTGTTTTCAGTGAAAGAAGCCAGTCACAATGGGCCACATATTGTATGTTTCCATTTGGATAGAAGGTCGAAAACAGGCAAATCTATAGAGACAGAAAGATTAGTGGTTGCCTCGGGCTTTGTGGGTTGGGGGAAATGGGGAGTGACTGCCAATGGGTACGAAATTCTTTTGTGGAGAAGTTTGATTATATTCACAAAATTACGGTTGTGGGAAAATGGAAAGAGCACCGGATTTGTCCTCAGAAGACCTGGTTGTAATCCCGCAAGTACCATATACTTGATTTGTCCAATGATATGTCCTTTGAGCAATTTTCTCCACCTCAGTGATCTCCCCATCCATCCACCCAGCTGCCCAAACTAGAAGCTTGAGAGTCATGTGACACGCACCCCTTCCGACCCCTCACTGCCTCTAGATAGTTTGCCTTCAAGTCCTATTGATTCTACAATCTTTTAAAATGACCTGTCCTCTCCATTTCCACTCCTGCCTTTTGCCAATATCGTCTGTCACTGAACTTTCGCAACAGCCTTCTCTCGGGCTCGCCACTTGAGTCTAATCCCTCCCGCCTCCATATTGCTGGGAGAGTGGTGTTAGTAAAAGAAACCACGTGTCACTTTCCTGCTTAAAATCATTCCATGGTTCATTTCTGTGTCATGATAGCAAACACCCATACAATGCTTTGTGCCCGAAGGTACCATTCTAAGGGTTTTGGTGCATTCACTCGAATCCTCACGTCGATCTATGCAACAGAGGAAGGAATTGGGTGCACAGAGGTAAAATGATTTGCTGAAGGCTGTGCAGCTGCTTCGGTGTGGAGCTGGGAATGAACCCAGGGAGCCCAGCCAGGGGGTCTGTGCTTACAACTATCACACAAGATGCCTCGCCAAGACGGAGGCCAAACTTCTCCCTGTGACCGAGGCCATGGCTACCTCCAGCCTCTCTGTCTCCTCTGCTCTGGCATTACTGAGCTACCTGCAGGTCCTCAAAAGGGCCTCGCTCTTCTGGGCCTTTGGACGACGCCTTCCATCCCAGCCGGGCTCTGGAAACCCTGGTCCTTCAAGACTTGTCTTTGAAGATGTTGGACAAGTTTACCCAAAGCTGGTTGGCCAGGGGCTAGCACAGGTGCCTGGCTGAAAATAGGTGTTGAGTAAATGTCAGCGATTGAAATGAAAAGAACTAAGGAAGGCAAGAGGAATTAGGGTATCAAGGATGTCAGAGGCATTTCACATACACGTTCCCAGGAGTCCCATCAAAATCGCTGTCCTGTGGTCTGTCCCTCTCCCAGGCCCTGCCCTCTGGTTAATCTGACAGATGAATCCTACTGATGTGTCCTCACGTGTACTGCTCCTCTGGGGTGGTCATGCAGGGCCCACTCCTCGTTAAGCCGTTTCCCAGCTTACGAGAGCCGGGACAAGTAGGTGTCGGTGGCACTTTCCTCCAGTGGAAACCAACCCATTTATTTTGTTTACTTGGTTATTTTTCTGCCATTAACATTCTCTTCCTAGCCAATGATCCAAGTACACATGGGATGTCACCATGTACCTCTAAGGAAAGCGTGCCCTCCCCTCCGCAGGGGAGGGCTGACTGCCCCTTCGTCAGTGTTTTGAAAGGGCTCTGGGACCGCAGGCTAAGGGATCCCTGCTTTGCTCGAGGGTGAGCACCAGCTGGGGACAACGTGCTAAGGTGAGGGGTACTGGGGTTACCCTCGGAAACGGCGCACGTGTCTGTGACAGTGTCACACTACTGGGGGTCTTCCCGCCTTTCTGGTTCCTCCTTGCATGACATCTGAGTCAGAGTCCCCCTTGAGCCCCTCTTCATTGCTCCCACAGGCTTCAGCCTCCAGGACGAGGGTCCCCAGCTCCCCTGCAGCAGACGCCAGGAGCTCTTTGAAACTTGTCCTTGGTCTCTAGAATCCTGACTCTGAGGCCGGGCATTCCAACAGCAACTCTGGGTGCGGATCTTGGAAAGGCCACTTCAAAACTGTTCTAGCCCAGGCCCCCATGACAGGCTCTGCTTCTGTGAGGTTTGCAAGGTGCCAAAAACATCTCCGGTGCCCCAGTAAGAACAGCCAATGGAAGCCACGGCCAGGACCCCTCCCACTCCCCCGCTCAGTGACACCCCGGTCGCCTGCCTCTCTCCTCTGTCTCTCCCGACTTGGTACTGAAGTGAGGATCCGGCAGCCTGAGTCTGCAGAACCCTGTTTGCCCTGTGGTTCCCAGACAGAGCCTCAGCCTCTCCAAAGATGGCCTGGAGACAGCTGCTCCTGGTCTCCTGCCTCTCAGCTGCTATGTTCCTGTCCAGTGAGTGTGGCGAGACCCCAAGGATGGACCGATGTTGAGGCTGCTCAGGTGGCCCAGGGAGAAAAGGGGGTGCTTATTTATAAGACAGTCGTGCCTGGTGTGTGTGTGTGTGTGTGTGTGTGTGTGTGTGTGCGTAACAATACAACACAGAGAAAACAGCTTGTCTTGTGGTTTCTTGGGGAGATTGGCTCTGGGCTGGTGTGTGTGGGACCCAAGACTCCACACCAGAGCCTGGCAGGTCACAGAGCTTGGGAAGGTCTATCCTGGCCTGGCCGGGGATGAGGGTCCTCTAGGTGTGCTCCAGCCCTCGCTCTCTGCTCTCATCTCACAGTGCCGCAGGAGGGGTCCAGTGCATCGGTGGGCATCAACCAGGTCTCTGGACAAGAGGCTCAGGAAGGTGAGTGCAGGGGCCAGCCAGGAGTGCAGGGTGAGTGGGCCAGCTCCTGTGGTAGCCCTGGTGAGCTCATCCTGGTTGTCACTGGCCTCTTTTTGGTTTCAGGCGTGGACCAGAAGGTTTTCCTGCAAGAATCAGATGCCTCAAGTTTCCTCAAGAAGCATGGCAAGCGGCTCCCCAAACCCCGAAACGAGCTCATCGGTAAGGATGTTGGTGGCCTGCCTTCTGCTGGCCCCCCGGTTCCCCCTCGCTCCCAGTCAGCCGGACTGCAGGGACCGCAAGGGGCCACAGGCTAGAGGTAGGCCCTCGGGTATCAAAGTGACTGCAGCTCTTAAAATTCCGCATGTCTTATAATTGTTGGTCACATCTTTGATTGACTATGTTGTCAGGATAAGGAACAAAAAGGGACAGTGCCACATGCACTTAACAGTGATGAGATACATCCTGATTTCAGAAAGTTAAAAACACAAAGAGGAAAACCCACATTTTAGTCGAGAGCAAGGTATCTCGGTGTGGGCTTTTTGGGGGACCGTACACCTTATGTGCAAGGGTGATAGCACTGTGAGCAGGAGGCGGGCACGTGGACTCGGTGCTGGGACTGTGGGTTTGGTGACAGCTTGGCTGCTAAGTGGCCTTGGCCACTTCCTCTCCCTGGGTCCCAGTTTTCTGATGTGCAAGCCCCTGAATGTGTGGTGATCTGCCAGCAGTGTTTTTTTTAGTCTTCATTTCCAATGCACTTGGAAGGCTTTTGAGCTTCAGCCTGAAGTAGGCCCTGGTGTCCCCTGCCTGGCATGGACCTCATTTCCATGACCTGCCGACCCTTGAAGGCATTGGAGTTTACTGCCCTTGAACGAGTCTTCCAAGGACTCTGAGCACGGACTGTCTCTGTGTCTATAGCTCGATTCGTTAATTGTGCGTGTGTCTGAATAAAGTCTTTGTGTTGCTCGGCTCGCTCGGCAAGGTAACTTGCTCAGTAAAAATAACAGGACTGTTTTCAAATGGTGAGGAAGAAGCAAGCAGAAAACTCTGGGAGATAAAATGCCTTTAAAAAAATTGGATAGATATTAAGCACACTGAGAAAATCTCCAGGCCTCACAAGACTTGGGATTTAAAAGTTAACAAATGTCAAGAAACACTGAAAAGGCTGGTAAGATGGAGGTTGGGCAGCTCTTGATAGAAATCAGAGAAGCAAGCTTCTGACAGGCTCTACTGGTGGGAACGGCTGGGAGTTTAGGAGGCAAACAACTTCCATCCTCGGAGGCTGAGCAGAACAATGAGACACGTGACTAAGCCAGAGGTCCCTCGTCTCGAACGGAAGCTCAGGTGTCAGTCGTGGGGGGCCAGGACAGATGGTGAATACCTAGGATGTACCTGAGTTCATCTGCTGTCACCTGGCCAACTGCTGTGAATGGGCAGAACAGTGCCCAATAATAGGTAGAAGGAGTGACACTTTGATAAAATTGAATCTGAAGCCAGGAAACAGTCATCTACCATCTCTAAGCTTCTGGGTAAAGAGCCAGGTCACTTTAGGGAGAAAAGAGGCACGAAGCTGATGAAATGCATGTACTTGAGAAGGGATGTACACAATGCATAGTGTCCCCCAACCTGAATTGTTCTTATTCATTGCTGAGTCAAAGGTCCAATTTGGGACACCTCTAAAGTCAATTTGGGAAGACAGTTGTTTTTCTCCAGTACACAGGGATGGAAAATGCTTCTTTAGGAACTGGTGGTGGCTCATGAAGCATCTGCTTCCTAGAGCCTAAGCACCCTGTGCCCCCACAGCAGCTTTCTGTTACTTGGAGCATCACTGGGGCTTATGGCAGGCCCTAAGGGACATGCTGCCATTCACAGTGTGTTCTAATCAGTAGTAGAGCGTGGTAACCTGGAGCTCTGGCTCCAGCCCCAGCTCTACCTTGACCAGCTGTGTGACCTTGATTAGGTCACGGCACCTCTGTGAGCCTGAATGCCCTTCTAAGAAATGTGTGGATGTGGGGCAAGGTGTGAGGCATGAGGCAGGACTGGAGTACCAATCCCTCTCGCCAGACTAAAGAGTCCTGTAACTACGTAGGTCAAGGCACAAGTGTGGGAAAAACATGGGATTTACCGAAGGAAGCTGCACTGAGACCAATTCACAGATAACTTGAGTTTTCATTTGTTAAATACTATAAACGTGATATAATTAATGATTCATTCATTATTCTTAAAAGCCCTTTCTTTCATGAAGGACTTAAGATGGTCAGCATTACTGTTTCCGCATAGAGATACTGCTATCGTTTCTCCCAACACCGTTATGCTGAGTGTGTCGGGAACCAGCGGCTCTCCTCAGTCTCTGCTTCCATCATCGACCACCCCCTCCTCCTGTGCGTGCAAGCTGGTGGGGGCGACAGTGCTTCGGTCCCTCGCCCCCATGATGTGGGGGGAATCATGGCTCATCTCATGGGAGGAATGAGGTGTTCTGAGAGGCCAGTCCCTCCAGCACCAGACATGGCCGTCCGGTTGTTATGGATTTTTTTTTCAGCTGAAGCCCAGTTCAAAGAAATATCTTGAAATGAAGAGAGCTTTAAATAATTTCCACTCGATAACCACAGCTCTCACACCGAATGTGAAGACTTAAGGGCAGAAATGAGTGAACTTGGAAACTAACTTACTTTACCTGTAAAAATCTAAAATCTAGAGCTATTTTTTTTTCCCCTGGGCTAAATTAGAACAGGTGAGGAACAGCTGCACCTGCTGGTGAGGTGAGTTCAGGTGGGGATTCCCTCTGGGCTCAAAGCACTGTTGGCGAGCTTTATTATTCAACCGCCATGGGATGGTGAGGCATGGGGCAGGACTGGAGTACCAATGTATGTGTTCTTCGCAAGAGGTTTCGCTTTTCACTGGGGTGTTTTTTCGTGCCTCTAATTTCATAATGCAGAACTAGGATTCCTCATAATAAGGTTTACAGCCAACTTTGCTGGAATGCATTGCTTTACAAAATAAGGAGACCTGCAATTGGTATTTCCGTTAGGAACTTTGCCTGACAACCCCATATCCTGTACTAGTCATCCATTGCTGTGTAACAAATAACCCCCAAACCTAACAGTTTAAACAAATTACCTCTCAAATTTAGTAGCTTAAAACAATGAACATTATTGTCTCACAGTTGCTGGGGTCAGCAAACTAGGTATGGCTTAGCTGGTCTATCAACTAAGGCTCAGGGTCTATCAACGGGCTACAGTCATCTCAAAGCCTGACTGCGAGGTTTGTTTTCAAGTTCATTCACATGGCTGTTGGCAAGCTTCAGGTCCTTGCTAACCACTAGTCAAAGACATCAGTTTTTGCCACAACGGGGCCTCTCCCTAAGACAGCTTACACCGTAGCGGACGGCTTCCCTCCGAGACAGACAGAGAGAGAGAGAAAGGGAGAGAAGCCTAGTGGAAGCCACAACCTTGCTTGTAACCTATCTGTGAAGTCACATCCCATCACTTTTGCCATATTCTGTTCATTAGCAATGAGTCACTAGGCCAGCCCCATATAAGGGGAGACAGTCACCTACGGGCATGCATCCTAGGGAACATCTCAGACTCCCTACCACGGGCCATTGCTGTGCACTGCAGAATTCTAACTTAGTCATCATAATGCCTTTTAATAGAGGGACAGAATCTCTTTTACTTGCCTCTGTAATCCCAGCGCCCAGCATACATTCTGGCTGTGATAGGTCCTCAAAGATGCTAAAAGGACCTGAAGGTGTTACTTAATGGGAAATGAACTTCACGTTGGATTAATCCCTCATAGAATTCATTTCTGGCCTTCGGACTTCTGGTTTCTAAGTGGCCTCGTACTTGGACACATCACTAACTCTGGGCGGAGCTAAATCGCTTCACTTTTTGGGGTCTCGGTCTTCTCATTTGCACCATGAGGCAGCTGGATGGGAAGACTTCCTAGGTCTTTCAAGTGTGAGAGTCTCTGGCAGGAGTAATGCATTTCGGTGAAGCCCCATCCCCATTCCTCACACAAAATACCTTTCCGACAAGATTGAGTCTCTTAGGCAAAATGCTTGATGTTCCCCTAAATGTGTGCAGCGGCCCTCATTCTCACCTCTTCCCTCTTCCCAGCGGAGAACAGGCAGAAACTGTGGACTGACGAGCTGCACAGAGAATATTCTGAGGAATTACAAGAGTTGGAGAGCTTCGCGGAGGTGAACGGTGAGAGCTCTCAGCCAGCATCCCCGGGGATGTGGGGCTTTGTGGGAAAATCACGGTTTGCCTCTACTTCTCCCTGAATTTTTATTAGAGGAAGAGAAGCTCTTTCATGTCCATGGGAGTCTTGAAAAGAAGGGAGAACGTCATAAAATGGCAAGAGAACTTGAGAGGGGATAGAAGACGACAGAACCCCTCAGTTACCAGAGGCCCAGGGGCTGTGGGGCTGGGAGAATTTGGGGCTGACTATGCTTTCTCCTCGTACATGGGGATCACCGTGGTGGCTGGTGTTCTCTATCTTAGCACCTACACTAGTGGCTTAGCTCTGGAAGAGTTGGGTTGGGAGGATTTCAAACTGACTTTCGAGGCCTTGGATTTACATCAGTGTAATGGCTCCAGGAACTACTCATCCAGGAAAACTAAGGCCTTCGTTTACCAAGTCACTATAATAAGCATCTTATTGACTGGTGGAAGCAATGCAGGAAAACTCAGAGCACTGGTCTCCAGTGCCCTGCCTCGTGCCCTCCCTACTTCCAACACCAACATTTACAGCCGATGCAGAGGCTCCAACTCACCCATAGCATCGGACACCTGCACGTTTCTACATGTTTGCTGGTGCCTTACCCAGCTGCTGTTGGCATCTTCTTTGCTAAGCCACCGCCTCTGCTTCAGTGTGCCTTACCAGGGAATTAGCACTTCTCAACCCTGCCCTCTACCCTGAGCAGACAGACGGGGCTCCTGCCTCCCCCACCCCAGGAAACGCTGATTTCATCAAGGCCTCAGTGAGGACAGCTGTGTGTGGGCATGGGTTGGAAGGCTTTAAAGGGAGGCTTTATTTTTGAATCACGGCTTTCCATAGGGTTGAATCTAAGTGCTGTCAAGTGTCACCATAGCAAAAATTTGTAGATACATTTAATAGGGATCAGATCAGCAGGCCCGTGCGTGTTGCACGCGTGTGTTTTTTTTCTCTTTTGGTTTTCTCCCAACTTCCAGACTGATATTGCTCCTGAGCAAGCGCCACGTGCACATGAGCTTGGCCCTAAGGCCCCGGGTTCGGTGACCTTTGTTAAAGAAAGTCAGCGATTTCTGTTCTGAAGTTGTCACCGCCTAGCTTGTTGGCTCTGGTGGATTTGGGAGGTAACACAGCCTTAGGGCATCTTAGTGAAAAGAATGTGAATACCGGGTACCCCAAGGCTGCAGGCCATGCCCATTACTCTTCAGGTGGCACCTGGCTGAGCTCTGCACACAGGTGTTGGGCTTGGACCCTGGCAGACCAAACTTTCCTGGAAACATCCTGGAACAACTTGGGCTGCTAACTTCTGTTGGAGATTTGTTTACCTTGGTGGACAGCTTCGGGAGAGGCATTTAAAAAATGAGAATGTGGCCTCCAAAATTCCTTTAGCGTTTTCTTTTTTTACTCACAGAATTCATAACAGCATTTTATTTTGTGCCTTTAAAATGTTTCAAGTCCAGATCTCTAACATTGGGTGGAAAACATTCAGTTTTCCCTTTCATGATAAATTAAGATGAGAGGTTAGGCTCCTCAGGGATGACAGGTCCTCTACCAAAGCCAGAGGAGACTAAGATCAGGGGCCTCAGGCCTTGCCCACAGCTATGAAGACAAGGCACAGGCCTTCAGGCCTGTGACAGCAGCTGTTGTCACTGACGAGCAGCAGCTCCATCGGGCACCGGACGGAACCACCTAATCCTTAACTCCAGACTCTGAGGCCTTATAATTTCCATTTTACGGAAATACCCAAGGTGACATAGTAAGGGATCTGAACTAAGCCAGCAAAGCTCTGTTCTTGCAAATGAAAGATGATTAAATGCATAGCGGTCCTGGAAATCTTCAATGCAAGAACTGGCCCATGAGGATAGAGTGAGGGGGTAAAGCATTGGGACCCAGACGGGGTCTCCCCAGGCCTTGAAGGAGGCAGAGAGGTGGAGTGAGCCCAGTGGCCTGAGGATACCTATTGATAAAGGAGAAACATTTCAATTTCCTCCTCTTCCCTTGTCTCTGCCCCAGAACACCTTCTGCTGCCCAGTGGCCAGAAAGCTCTCCCCAGGGGTAGCGCTCAGAGCCCTTCTCTGGGACCCCCACTCTCCCTCGCCCTCATCGGGACTCTCGTTTCAGTTAGCTATCTTGATCTCACAATGTCACCTAGTCTTGGAATAACTGAGAGCACTTGGATGTTAGTCCCCTCCCCGATATTCTGGCTTCATAAAAGCAAATGCTGAGGGATTACCATGGGTGACCAGAAGGACTTGGGTTTCCAGTGGAGGAATTTTAGGCAGGTGGTCTGGAGAGAGACTTCTGGACAATGACCTTCCTGAGGACCTTAAAGCCCCACCAGGAAGGCCTCTCTACCAATCCACCCAGGACGCCGGTCCTGGTCTGCGGAAGGGGGCCAGGAAGGGTTAGAGCTTCACTGGGCTCTGCATTGGCTGCAAAACCACCAGCTCTGCACGGCAAAAGTAAGTTTGAGTTTCTGCCTCAGAAAGCTCCAGGATAAACAGTGTGCTGAGCTCCCACTTCCAAGGCCTATGTGGCGGCACGGCCTGCTTCGACCTTCCAGGCCAGAAGCCTGGGTCAGGCCATCAGACGTTGGCTGCATGACAAAGGATGCTTAGCCACACGTGGTCCCCCACACTGTCAGGGCCTCTGGTCTTTACCAGGGAGGCCTTCCCTTTGAGTGAAAAGGTCTGAGAAGAATCTGGCATGCCCTGAGGTGGGAGGGATCAACTTCTATGTCGCAATCGTGTTCTCAAGACTGGCTAAGAGTAGCTAGCCCACCCAGCCTGAGAACTATCTGAATGGCCTACACCTAACACCCAAGCTCCTGCTTGAGAGTGACACTGAGCTCCAGGCTGTCCCTGAGATACCAAGTCCCAAAGGGGATTTCAGCACCAACGGTAGCTAGCACCAAGTCCAAGCTCAGGAAGGAAACACTGCCAGCAGCCTCAGGGCCTGAACACCTAGTGGTAAACAGGGACCCTTTCTGTCGAGGATATCTGGCTCTCACAGGTGCGAAGAACCACAGGGACACGCCTTTTCTCCACACTCTGAGGCCACCAGGACATTCTATTCTGTTAGCCCAGTGCCACAGAGGATGTGTTTCATTAGCACTGAAGTCAGGTTCACAGGCTTCTGATCCTTATGACTTCTGTCAGGACTTCCCATCCTCCCAACGCTTTTGAAATACTTAAAAAAAAAAAAAATTGTGGTAAAAGATACAGAACATAATAAAACTTGCCATCATAATTTTAAGTGCACAATCCAGTGGCATTTAGTACATGCGCAGCGTTGTGCCATCGTCACCGCAATTTACAAAACTCTTCCATGTGTCAGACAGAAACTCTCCCCGTTACGCAAGAGCTCTCCACTCTCCTGCCCCTGGTGACCTCTGCCTTCTGTTTCCAGGAATTTGCCTATTATAGACATTTCGTAGAAGTGGAATCACATAGTATTTGTCTTTTTGCACCTGGCGTATTTTACTTCGCATGTTTCAAGGTGCATTCATATCACAGCCTATAACAAGAGGTCATCCCTTTCGATCGCTGAATCATACATGCATATATCTCGCATTTCGGTTTATGCTTTCATCTGGTCATTTTCAGTTCTCTTAGGTATATACCTGGGAGTGGAATTGGTGGCTTTAATGGTAATTCTGTTTAACTTTTTGAGGAGCCGCATGAATGCTTTTAAATACTTAAGTTCTTGTGGTATCTTGTGGCAGCAGCCTCGAATGGCATCAGGAGCCTAAGCCTACAACTGCACACAGATGTTCCTCAGAATAAAATCGGGATTTTCTTCCTCATCAAAAACTCCCTTCTGATCTTTTTAGCCTTTTACTATGAAAGATTTCAAATATATGTAAAAGTTTAGAGTATAGCGAAGCCCCACACACCACCACCCAGAATCAACAGATATCCAGATGTCCCCATATTTGCTTCATCCACCCCTTTTCCAGTTAATGTTAAAAATATTATTTTTAAAGCTTAGAAAACAGAACAGTGTGGAGGAAAAGTTACTCATGATCCCATCATTCAAAGCTGACATTTCCTTCCATGACTTTTTCAATGGTACAGCTTGTAGTCTATTTTTACTACTATTTTGTTACTTTTGCATTTTGTTTCTAAGTTGTTATAACTTCCGATAGTTTCTGCATAAGACCCTCCCCGCTTTGCTGGCTGTGTAGGCAAAGATCCCCGAACTGGAATGCCTAACCCTGGCTTTGGCTCTGCTGGCACCCAGCTCCATGACTGTCATCTGTTTGGGCCTGATCCTTAAAATGAAGCCTCTGGACACGGTGTTCTCAGGCCCTGGCAGCTCTAGCATTTGATATCTGCCAACAAGGCACACACAAAGGTGGTTCATGGCACCACCAGCAGGGCAGTTTGAGTTGACAGCTGCCCAGAGAGCTCGGTGGCTATCTTCAGGTCAGAGTCCCCGCTATCCTAACACGGCTTCATCTCTCCTTCCCAGAACAGAAAGAGAAAAACCGGGAAGCTATTGACCAATGGCACCAGTGGCATTAGGGCGGCCTATACCCGTCATATCTCTATAACCGCCACAACTGATCTCATCATGACAAACCCAGAAGATGGAGCCTGAAATACACGTACACATCCCAGGTGTTTAATTCCAGGTGCTGGAACAACTCTCTCCCCACCATGAGACCCGCTTCAAAGGGCCTCAACTTGGGACCTGATGTAAACACACGGGCCTTCTGTTCTGATGCATTAAAATGCCCTGGCTTTAGCTTCTTTGCAGATGAATGTCTATGGGGCGGCCTACACCAAACCTACAGATTTCTCCTTGCTTAGCCACAATGAAAAGAATCACAGTAAAGAGAAAAGATTACATGTTTGCTTATCGCTTGCAAATAAAAATGCTGAATCAATACCGTGAATTATCTTCTTGAGTCTCAAATAAAGCAGGTGTCAACCTGTCTCCCCCGAGTGACAATGTTACTCATGCTGACTCGGGCATTTCGAAGCTTGAGCTCAGGTCTGTGGCTCACCACTTCCTCAGTATGTCTCAGCAGTCACAAGAATGAAAGAACAATGTGAACACAACTGTTTTCGTAAAATCACTCTCTGCGACGCTTACTGAGCCCAGGTGCTTCTCTGAAGTCTTAATGTTCAACTGCAGTTTTTTAAATGACGTCAATCAGAAGCCAGGGTTACAGCAAGGACAGCTATAACTCAAACCAGAAAATACATAAAATTGAGTTTTGGTATCATTTCCTTTTTATTTATAGTGCCTTCATTAGATGCCTGGGGCTGGCATAAAAAGCAGCACAAACTGGGTGACTTAAAACAATAAAAATTCATTCTCTCACAGTTCTGAAGGCTGGAAGCCTGAAATCAAGGTGCTGGCAGAGCCACTCCCCCTCCAAAGGCTCTAGAGGAGGCTCCTCCCTCATCACTTCCAGCTTCAGGTAGCCCAGTCATTCCCTGGCTTCGGGCAGCTTCACTCCAATCTCTGCCTCCATTGTCACATGGCCTCCTTCTCTCCCCACGTCTTCACATCATCTTCCCTCTGCGTCTCTCTCCTCTTATAAGGACACCAGTCATACTGAATTAAGAGTCTACCTTACTAATGTCATCTTAACCTGATGACATCCGTAAAGTCTCTATTTCCAATAGGGTCTCACTCATAGGCATCGGGGGTTAGGATTTCAACACATCTTTCGGGGGGACATGATTCAACCCACAGTGGTCCCCCTTTCTCCTTTGCTAAGCACTCTGCCTTCCTGCCCCAGACTCGGTCTCTCTCCTTCTTCCAGCCTGGCTCTCGACGACCTTCAGGAATCCCACACTGAGAACGCGGAAGACTCAAGAGCAACTTAAGCAGGCACCTCTGTGGGGTCACAGCACTCAGAAGGATAGGGAAGATTCCAGATGAAGAATAAGCATCCACTCTTGGCCACTCCCTGTCCCCATCCTTGGGTCCTCCGCTTCCCCCATGACTTGGGTCCCTGGCCAGCTAGTCCAGCCTGCTTTAGAGGTTGGGCTTCCAAGGCAGAATAGGGCCACTTTCCTTTGAGGAAAAGCTGCTCGACTGTAAAATACTCCACCAGAGGTGTGGCTATTTATGAGATAAGGATGCTTTGCAAAGAATGCACATATTTTAAATAATTTTTAAAAAGTAGTAAAATCTTTAAAAACATTCCAGTGATGAAGTGATTATGCATTTTCCAAGTGACCTCATTCATACAGTCAGCACTGTGTTTTCTCATGCAAACTCCGAGCAGGTGCTGAACCGGCCTTGGGAAGGTAGGAAGGGCAGTGGGCAAATGCCACTGTCAACTGTTCCCGAGGCTGATAGAAGAGAGGGGCCATTCTCCACCCAGCAGTCCTGTAGTCATAACCCGCTGACTCAGGCCTGGGGCACAAGTCTGGTCACAAAGAAGTCAAAGCAGGGCCCAATTAACCAGCGATGGGACATTATCATGTTAAATGTGCCTTAAGTGACAGGATCGGGAGCTGGGACTGCAAAATATTTTCATCATGCTCTTTTGGAAATCACTCAGGTATTTGCTCTGAAGTTATGTTACCAACACGTACCTCAGGTGTCTGTGGGCGTCTAAACTGGATCAAGTAAGAATGCTCTCAAAGAAAACAAGGAGAGTAAAGGGAAGTTCTCGCAGGCTTGAAAACACGTGCACAAAATATTCAACTGAAAACTGCATTTCGGCACTTAAAACACTCTTTACACTTTTATTCATCCTTATTCAATCTTTTTTTTTAAACAATATATTTCTACTATAAAATTATTTTGGTTATAACATGTGCTCAGAGTAGCAAACTCAAGCAATACGAAATCCATTACGTGAAAGGGGAGTCTTTCTCTTTGCTTCCCCAGTTCGATCCTGAGGTGAGCCCTGCCAGCTCGGGGTGCGCATCCTCCCATCTGTTTATACTCACATACCTCGTTCCTTAGAATGGCACTGGAACATGTCATTACGTCAGTCCACACGGCCCCACTCGGCAGCACAGGAAGGAGTGACTTAGCCGACCTGAGTTGGCCAAACAGAACTGACTGATATCAGAGGCTGAAAGCTCCCTCTTTCTAACAAGGTCTAGTATCAGCATTTACCTCGACCAAGTAGCTCTATTATCATAGTCACCAGGTCCTTTGCTTCCTTCCATTAAGCAGGGAGAGTGTTATAGGATGGGGTCCCTTTTCCTGGGGGATCTGGGGCAGCTCTGCCCAGCTTACGCACACTTCTCGGGGCGGGTAATGGGTATGCAGGGCACTGTGCTTCTAAGTTTTCCCTCAATAAGCCCCATTTTATATTTATATCGCA
>NW_024347790.1:758498-921466 GCF_902729225.1 Pteropus medius | reverse complement strand
GAGAGAGAGAGAGAGAGAGAGAGAGAGAGAGAGAGAGAGAACGAGTGAGCACGAGCACACACTCCAGGGGAGATATTGCAACTAATTATAATGTATCTTTGCTTATTTAGAATTTTGGGGAGGAGGTGATAATTTCTGTGAGCCTGAGAATTATTCCCAACTCTTGAGTATCCAATCCTTAAGGTGATCTGTGTACATCTAAGTATCTAGTTATGCTTTTCTCCTCCATTTTTATTTTTTAAACTTTAAAATTTATTTTTGACCAATGATGCCTACTTTACCTATTAAACAAATTTTCTATCATTTAAAAAAAAAAATCTGTATCATTATAGTTAAGCGGTTTTCATAAAGCTTTCTTAAAGAAAAAGCCTCCTACAGGAATGGCAATGTTTATAGAGACATGTCTGAAAAGAACACTGATTTAATATGTAAAACGAAGTTAAAAAATATTTCTCTAGATAATTTCTCATTAATTTAGATACTGTAATAATGAGTCTCAAGTAACACACTAGTGAGTCTGGATCATTTAATGTGTAGACCCCCAAATTAAAAACTTTCCCAAATAAAAATGGCAACCTCATTAATATGAGGCAGTGAGGTCAGGGAGACCTAGCTTGTGATTTTATTAGCTCATGTTGGTTATTTACCATATACCCTGAGCAGAATTGTGGTACTTAGGGGCAAGATATTTTATATTTTGTAAGTAGATTTAGATAATAAACACCTCAAATATATGATTAGATTGGCATCCTGAAATCACTGTTGAAAAAACAGTACATTCCTTTAGTAAGTCATGGAAGACAACTTGTACCTCTAAGTACCTGAATGACACACAGCTGGATGCCACTATTGTTTCAGTATGATTAATAATTACATAAAAATAAATTTAGCATCACAACCTGACGATGCACTCAACCCTGGTCTTGAATTGGCTGCCCCCTCTCAAGGTCAGGCCCACTTAGTGAGGATGTGGAGCAAATGGAACTCAAATACATCACTCCAGAGAATGTGTGAGAACATGGACAAAACCCACACTACCATTTATAGATCTTCTTGTCCAACCTTACTCAAAATACTTCCTTGATACTAATGAAAGAAAATGCTTTCCTCCAGATTGAGAACAAGAACAACAAAAAAATCACATAGACAACATCTAAGATATCTATAAAAAAAGGTGCTAAACTAATATGTTAAGTTTTAGCATGAACCTAGGATACAAGGTCAATCAACGAAAATGTATTTCTATATACTAGCAAGTAATAACTGGAAATTAAAATGGAGGAAATACCATTTATATCATCAAAACTATGAAATATTTAGAAATAAACATGACAAACTATGTATAGTCTGTACACTAAAATTACTAAGTAGCATTGAGAAAAATTAAAAAGACCTAAGTGGAGAGGTGTCTTATATTCACAGTTAGAAAGTCTTAATATTAATATCAATTCCCCCAAAACTGAGCCATAGATTAAACACAAGATTCCAGCAGGGTTTTGGGGATAGAAATTGACAAGCTGATTCTAAAATTCTTCTGAAACACTAGAAAAGACAGATCTAAATTATAGTGACCGATGTCAGTGATAGCCGAGAGCAAAGGGTGTAGACTGGGAAGTGGCATAAAGTGACCTTTTAGGGTGATGAAAACATCCTGTTATCTTGCTTGTGGCAGTGGTTACATGGTGTATGCATTTGTCAAAATTTACTGAACTGCACGCTTATAATATGTGCCTCTTACAGTGTGAAATTGAGACCTCAATAAAGTTGCTTTTAAAAAGTACTACTAGAGAAGTCTGCTCGAGCAACACTACAGACTTGATTCCAATTTTAGTTTCTACTCGTAATTTTCAAATCACTTTATCAGTTTTCTAATCTGCAAAACGGGGACACTCTCCACCTGGTTCTGCTTTGGGAAATACTATACAGCTGCTCCTAATTACTTGTGGATTCACCTAATTGCTAAAATTTATTTGTAAGTACAAAACCAAGATATGTGGCGCTTTTGTGGTCACGGACGGACATGTGCACGTGCAGAACATGAGAAATCTGTTCCCGTTGTCTAGCTTTTCTCCAAAATGTAAGTCAACATTGCAGGTATGGTCTGGCCCATGCAGGGCAAGGCAGGTTCTTTTCAATTTTCACAAATTCCACAGCTTTTCCACAAACCACTGTCAACGTAAGCCAACGAATTTCTTCCATCTTTTGTGCTTCTCTATTATTTTCTTTCAATGTATCGCCATTTCTTTTCTCAATACTGGCAAATATAGAATTTCATTTTTTGAGCCATCCATTGTTCTTGAGAGCTGTCATGTTTCCAAACCTTCACCCACGGGATCAGAGATATCTGTTACCTATACCGTGGAAGCTCTGATGGGCTGCTATCAGTGATAGACTTAGGTGAAAAAATTTACTCTCCTGGTTTTCAAAAACTGATGTTATCAGACACTTTTAATCTGCATCAAGCTTTCCTTCTATCATCTCTTTCTACATGGAAGTCCAACTTATGCACTCTCTTCCTATCAACTTTGTTGTTCACATCAGTCAACTTGTAATGTTTTTAAAAGCTGCAAATTTGAAAGTTTTTAAAAGCTGAAACTTTTAATGTTTTAAGTTCTCTTTAGAGCAGATTCCATACTAATCATTGAAAAGCCACTTATTTCCTCTAAACAGAAAAATGCAGCAAAAAAAAAAAAAAAAAAAAGAAAATCTATTACGAAGATTAGAACAGAACATGCTCAGGTAAGGCATAACCAGTTTTTACTTTGTGTTCGATGGCCTGATAGGATAAGAAAAACACACATTTTGGTTTTATACGAAAGCATTTAGTACACATTGTTAAAAAGGGTAGGATTAAAAGGCTGATATCACTGATGAATCCTGTTTTCAATGCAAACAAGTCACCCACTCCTCCAGCCCACCTATCCCCTCTTATTCCTTAATATTCTAAGAAATTGTGTACGTGCATACACACACACACACAAATGTACATACAAAAAAAACACCTCAAATGAAAATTCCCCAAGATCTAAAGTAACTCAGTAGGAATTCAATTGTATTTTTATATTATTTTTAAATTTAAAACCAAACTTTAAAAAAGGAAGGCATCCAGATACAGGTCACCATTCACCTTTACAAAAATACCACACTACTTATACTCAATACTGATATACACGTGAATATGGACTTGGATGGTACCCTTGGTTCAAACAAGAATATGTTCTCACACAGGAAGGGCATTACTCAAACAATCTGTAGTTCAAGTTCCAGGCAGCTGCTCACTTGTGACCTACTTCAATTACATAGCTCTAAGTTCACAGAACAAATAAGCTACTCTAAATAAAAATATCACAGTTTCGAATACTTTTGGTTCTTATTAAGAATTAAACAATTTATTCTTTGTTAGCTAAAAAAAATTTAAAAAGCTCCAACACCTCCTGGAAGGTAAAATACTCCTAAAAATATAGTCATTAGGAAATGACCTTGGGGGAACACAGGGTCAGACACAGTACCTTCTATCCACACAGAGAGGAGTCTGATGGAATCTAAGGCACGTGAATTTTACTTCTGGCTCTTATACACCTAAATCAACCATCTCTCACGACCACCTCCCATAACTGTTATATTCCTATCGTAACATCATCTTGGGGAAACCTAATCTATTTCTAGTTAGAGTTTAAATAGCAATATAAAAATCGTACCAATTTACTCAATTTTTTGGTGGTATCACCATTCACTTGGGTCAAATGGTATTTGGAAAGTCACGTTGCCCAGGCAGAAAAATCTCCAGATGAAATTTTTTTTGGTGGTAATTTGCCTGCGTCTTGACCTATAATTCTTTTTTTTCTTTCTCCTCTTTAACGCCCACCCTCCTCCCCCCAACCCCATACGCCCCACACACACTTCTATCCCTGACCTATGGATGTTGCCGTCTCCCCTTAGGAACTGGATCTCTGAAGGCAGGGCGTCTCCGCCCATGTGCTCGCAGGGTGTACCCGGGGCCTGGCGCACCTAGGGTATTTGACCTATAATTCTTGATGTGTTATAATGAAGTACATGTGCAAATCTTGAACTCCATGGATTCTGTCTTTAGGGGTGTTTCAGTCACGCTTCACAGCTTCTCAAATGTGGCACTCATTTTGGTTAGAGGTTTCAAAGTTTCTTTAAGCCATATTTCAACAAAGCCTACTTAAAAATGGTATGATTTTAGATGTTTGTACTACAGAGCTCCACAATATTGAAAGGGCACAGAGCCACGCAAACGTGAACTGAAATGCCAATTCAGTGACATAATCAATTTCAAAGAAACAGAACAGAAAGAAGGAACCTGGCTCATAATATTAGTACATCAAGACTATACTGAGGACCATGATAATAATGATCTAGATGACAAAAAGTTATATATTTGTAGAATCTGAGTGCCGAAAGACACATTTCAAGATTAAGTCCAATCTTCCTTATTTCCAGACAAAGAAAATGAAGTCCAGAAGTTAGGCAGCTTACTTGGGGTGAGCTAAATTAATTCTTCTGCTTTCGAGTCCACAGAAACACTAGACCCTTTCTGTGATAAAAATGCGACATTGCACACCCTACGACCCGAGAGATACAGAAACACAGTTCTTGATTTACTTTCCAGTTTTTGGACAAAAAAATTGTGTGAATGTAGCCATCAGGACTAAGAGCACAGAAGACAATGACATCTTGATTGTCCACTTAAAGGTTAATGTTATAATGTTAAATTTGACGTCAAAAGAAGTAAGTAGGCAAAGCTTGTAGGCTTAACAAGTATTTGTTTTGACTGTATCAATCAGGAACATGGCAACACAGAACCAGTACTTGCTTTCCCAGAACCACAAGAGGCAATGCAGGTTGTGGGTATCTGTTTGAAGTCAGGGCTATGTGAGGCTATTCAGAAATTTGGCATGCTCTTCTCCTCTTGGTAACAGGGTTTCTCCTCCTATCTTTGGACCTGTCTTTTCCTAGGAGAGTGAAAATAGTTTAATAAGAAATGGCTCAACATTATTTGCACGGGTCACTAAAATTAGTCACCTCGCAAATGACATACCTTTAGCATTCCGTCTCGTTCCCATTTGAAGAGGCCACAGTTACTGAAACAGAAGGGATGAGATTTACTCAGCGGTGAGGTATGGGCCTCCACACACATACATCAGAAGAGTGTCTCCCACTCAAGCAGAAGCTGATCAAGGTAACACTCATATTCCAGGCCAGGGTTGAACGCGACTGAAGATCCACACTCCAGTGATGTGTGAAATGACCTTCGACTCTGTGATAAGCCAGATACATCAGAGATGGAATTTCTAGTGGTAGCGTGACAGGGCTATGCACATGGTGGGTCATGGATGCAAGACAGTCACTAGGATGACAGGTTTCGGAAGCTAGTCCCCTTCTTTTTTTCTGGAACTAAAAGGTTGTGATCAAAAAGGATCGATCTTTCTTCTAGTCAGGACAATCCTCCTTTTTCATAACCCAAACATGCTTGCTCTCTTATTCAAAAGACATAGAGACCTTTGTTCTTTTTTTAACATGGTGGGTGAGTCCAATCCTGAGAAGGGATGTGGCTACAATGCAGAAAGATTACTTCCACAAAGTTTACTCTGGGGAAGAAAGAGAAACAGAAAAGAAATACAGGGAAATGGGGGCGAGATGTCTTTCCTTTGGGATATGAGAGGGTCTGGGGCCAGAGGACTGTCCTACCTGCCTGTCCTTCTTTCCTATCTAGTTTTGTAGTGGAAGCCCTGACTTTTCTTTTCTTTTTGTAATGCAAATGCCTGACTTAAGCTTTGACTGCTGAGCATCCATATCAAAGAGGCTAACTCAGTAATAAATGTATTGCCAGCCACAGGACCAGACGAAGACCCAGGCGGCCCACCTCCTATGACTGAAGTTCCTTTCAGAGATCTCTGTTAATTTTGACAACTGACCATTTGGGCTATTTGTTTTCTCCTTCTGCGCTTTAAAATCCCCTCTCTATGTTTCTTGTGTTTTAAATTCACCAATAAAGAGTGAGCTCTGAAAACCTTAGACTCTACTCTCGACCCCAATAAAAGCAGAACCCTAGGCCAGTGTGCTCTCGCTACCCGAGAGCTCACTGTGTGGCCCCAGGTATGCTGTGTAATTCTCAGGTCTTGTAAATAATAAATCTGACTCTTTTCAGAGTTTCCTAATTGTTATTGCTGAAGGGCGTCTTGTAATCATAGTAAGAATCACCCGGGCAGGTCTGCAACACTGGTCATTGACAGGCTGAGACCAATACAAAACAAGGTTAGACTCTCTTGCCCTGGGAGTCAGCACGCCAGTGGCCTTCGCCTTGAGCCTCTCCATCACCTTGCCAGTCTAGAGACTGGTTCCATGTCTACTGAGAGAACTTTTGCAGCCCACTAATAGATCAATGACAATATTATGAAAAAGATCGCTGTTCTAGTCCGGGTCAGCAAAAAATGCAACCCACGGGCCAAATCCAGCCTGCTACCTATTTCTATAAATGAAGTTTTATTTGAACACAGCCAAACCCATTTATTTGTGCGTGGCTGCTTTTGAGCTACAACAGCAAAGCTGAGTCATGAAAGAGAACATGTGGCCAGTGAAGCCTAATATATTTACTATCTGGCCTTTATGGAAAAAGTTAGCCCACTTCTGCTCTAGAAGTGCTCAAGAATTGACAAGAGAAAGACCAGAGAAAGCAGATGTTCTTACAAAAATAACAGTGTCACCTGGAGGCCGAAAAGGCATCTTGTTCCTCCATTTCTGAGCTGTATTTACTGCTTATCCTTAATAACAGAAATTTCTTTTGATACTCAAATGTTTTACATGAGCTGTTGTTACAATAATCTGGAGAGAAGTCAAGTATCGATATACACGGAGGTACTTAAAACAATTGTACTCTAGACTCTAAACAATTCACAAATCAGCTCCAGACAAGGTGATGAACTAGCACGAGGTTCGTGCCCTTTTCCTCCAAATCAATCCTGAAGAAACTGGCAGTGAGAGGAAGAATGGGTTCCAGCAAGCAAATAACCAAAACCAAACAAGCAAACAAAAAGGGAGTGAGGATATCCTGGTGAGACATCCTTGGGAAGACTAAAGGTGATCCTGAAATTGCCTCAAATTCCATAGGATCAACATTATAATACAATAAAGGCAGAAATCAGTGACAAAAAAGATCACTAAAATCAAGCCTATGTATTTGAAAATTAAATATTACTAACTCTCGGGTCAAAGAGGCAACCGTCAGGGGCAGAGAAAAACAGTGAACTCATGTTAACGTTGGTGGGATCTTGGTCAAGCGGCACTGCTCAGAGGGCAGAGCGACTGGCCGTGCAGGAGGTCTGTTCACACACGTCAGCACAAACGCGTGAGGAACGCCTTGCTCTACATGACGGCTATGCCGTTGCAACAGCTACCACACCACGACAGCTAGATGTCACGACAGATAAACGTCACGATGGCTACGTTGTCACTAGGCCATAGGAATGTTTTGGCTCCATCATAATCTCATGGGGCCACCATGATATATGTAGTCCGTTGTTGACGGAAACATCGTTATGTGACATGTGGCTGTACATAAACATGAAGAGATGACATTTGACAAGCTGCATGTGATCACCCACCCTGAAGTCCACAGGGTGTCGCTCACGCTGTGCTCTTTGTGAATAATGCCCAACACAGCAACTCATCTCTATATCCAAAGTTTTCCACAAAAGTTAAAAAAAAAAAAAAAAAAAAATACTCCTTAAGAGTAGAGGAAAAAATCCCTCTCCTAACTCCCAACGAACACACATATTCCTCAACGTACCTTACGCATACTTCACTTATTCATTCAATAAACATTTCTGAGGACCTAATACGGGCCGGGCACTATAGTAAGTATTGGGGATAAGCAGTGAAGAGGGCAGGGTCCCTTTCCTCCAGCAGCTGTCAGAAGTAAGGCCCGACCGTCACATAGGACTGTGTAGTGTTCCAATAGGAAAGCATTACGTGGGATGTGGGTTCAAGCCGCCCAGATGGGACGAGGAGCCCCGGGCAGTTCTCGTACCTGCAGTGCTTTTTGGGAAGTCTGTCAAGGGAGACGCATCTGTTTCCACAGGGACACTTGAAAAACCTCTTGACGCCATCGTGCCAGTGGTAGTCGTGCTGCTCGTGGACGCAGGTGTCTGAAGGCTTGAAGTGGGTGTAGGCGCACTGCATAAAACCAGCAGGAGGCACATGTGCTCAAGGGCTCTGAAGGAGAAACTGGCGGGCTGCTACAAAAGCCATCTGCTCTCCCGTCACCACCCGGGTGCTTGCTGGTTGGTGCAGCTACCTTCTTATCTTCTAGTGGCAGTGACCTCTGTGTTTTCTTGGGTCCCTCTGACTGATACCACTTTTCCTCATGTTTGCCCCAGTTTCTAGTCAGGCACAAAGTACACAATAACCTTCTGTGACATCAAGACAACAGCAAGGGCAGAGGAAGAAAAGGACTGGAAACCTCTCGATGGCCCTATTGCAGGTCTCTCCTATGGTCCCTGCAGTTCCTTGGTTATAGGATACTGAGGCATGGGGCCCATCTAGGAAGGCGGATCAGCAGCTCACTCATTTTCTCTGACAAGACCGCTGGAAAGGATATAAGCTTATTACTACTCCTACTTTTTAAGCAGCAAAACCAACAGAGAGATATTAATTCACTTAATGTTGATTTTCAAAAGGACTGAGGAGAATAAGAAATGGTGGATGAAGGTCAAAACAGGTGCTGGGACAGTGCAATGTTAATTTCTGCTAATTCCACTGAGCCTCAATAAATAACTTCCAATTTTGGCAACCTCAAAAAGGGCACAGTGGAGTGGTATGCCAGCTGTGACAAGTGGAAAAATGTCCCTCTTCCCTAAGGAGGTACACACCCTATTCCCTAGAACCTGTATGTTAGGTTACATAGCAAAGAAGGATTAAGGTGGCCAAATGTTGGTTTTAAGACCAGGAGATTATCCGGGATTATCTGTATTATCCAATGGAACCACAAAATGTCCTTAAAAGTGCAAGTGGGGCACAGAGGGTGATGCCATGAGGGCTCAAGCCATGAGAGCGCTCAAGCCACCATTGCTAGCTTTGAGGAGGGAGGAAGGGGCCACACACCAAGGAATATGGGCAGAATCTAGAAGCTGGGAAAGGCAGGGAAATGGATTCTCCCCCAGAGCCTCCAGAAGGAAACAGCCCTGCGGACACCAGATTTTAGCCTCCTGAGCCCTACATAGTCTTCTGACCTACAGAATGGTAAGATGATATCTTTGTGTTGTTTTAAGCTATCAAACTCGTGGTCATTTGTCAGAGCAGCAACAGGAAACTAATACGCCAGCTATGTCCTTAGGCTTGCCACTCTGTCAGAGTAAAAGCTGTCATCTGAGGTAAAACCTTTACTTATTCTCAAAGGTCTGAACATTCTCAAAGGTCTGAACTTTCTCAAGGAAGCCCTACCTTTGGTGGCTAGTTCAGGGCCCCTAAATGTAAAGGAGAATCTAAGGCTTTTAAAGGAATAGAGAAATTGTACTTGGTAAATTAAGCCTCTTCCTCCTTTAACACATGTATTGGAGATCGATTGGTGAGGCGGGTATAAAATGAGTGGAAGAAACAGTGCTCATCAAGAGCTTCCTTTTTATTTTTTTCTGTTTTCTATTAATATTGAGGAATAGGGGATTTGTTATTTTCTAACAGACTTAGGGTAAAACTTCTGAAAACATAGATTAATAATTCACATTCTGCCTTTAGTACATTAAGCCCTAAGTAAAAAAGGACAATAGCAGTTGGTCATCACATGTGATGCCAGATCAAGTCATTCAACCAAAGTCCCAGGGGCTGGGAATCGTGGACTCAGGGAGTGTAGAAACTTGAGAAAAAGGTAAGAATAACTTGGATCCAATGGGCAAAGGGATGTTAGAGGCACATCTGCAGAACCGGGAGGTGTGCTCAAATGAAGGGAAAACCTCATCACAAATGCTCCCCCATCAGGCTCAACTGCCAGATCAACAGGAAGCCAGGTCCTAGGCTACCAGGGGCAGGTTGGTTTCCAGCCTAAATAAATGATCTAGCACATACCGTCTTGCATGTCACTACTCGACATTTCACTTCTTTGATGTTCCTCATCTTTTCTTCCATTTGTTCTTTTTTTACCAGTGGCTCAAAATAGAGTTCCTGCATCTCAGCCTCGGCCTGGAATGACAAGGTATACAATGGACTTTGTACCAAATCCAACATGTACTCAGGCAGCAGTTCAATAACAGACAGAACGGAAGAGAGAAGCTCATTGTCATCAGGACACTTGATAATAGCTCAATAAAATGCAAACCAAGATGATCATAAGTAAACACCATTCTTAACATGCAAAAAAAAAAAAAAAAAAAGGTGGGGAGGGATATGAAACCATTTGTTAATTGTGGTGATTATTTAAAATGCTAAATAAAAACCTAAAATAGTATCATTACTAACAGTGTCACCATGTCGAGTGCACACCGGAAAGGAATGCGTCCTACGACCCCAATACAGACTCAAGCTATGGAAAGTATTCAGAGCCCCCAGTGGCAATGGCCCAGTCTTTTCTACGCTCATCTCCAGACCAAGCACCTGGCAAGAGGCACAACAGGGGGAAGGTATGAGGGCAGAGAGGTATTTACAGCAGAATGTAGTCACAGGTCTGTGTGAGAGCAGCCACACAAGGCACAAGGACCCAGGGTCTTTGGTGGCCACGAGGCTAGAGGCTCAGCTCTACAGTCTTTGGAGTACTTCTCCTGATTGAGTTTCAAGTCCAGTGGAAAGATATATTATATAATTGTCTAGTTAGTCATTTGTTAATCAAAAGAAAAGCAGATTATTCAGAGTACTAGCACTAAGTGGGGACAATAGTGCCCTCAAGGGACCATTTTGAAAATCCGTAAGAGCACTTTTTTTGTTATCCCAATGACTGCCACCTCGGCTACTGGCAGGGGCCAGGGATGCTACACCATTTGCAATGCACGGAACTGTCTGCCATACAACAAAGGATTGCCCTGAATGTTTTATGGGATGTTATGTGGATGAAAAACCTGATTATAACCCTCGAATCTAATTGCTTTATATGCAACCCTACGGTGTCTGTGCGTGGTACTAATATACACTGAATACTGCAAGAGTGCAGCTAGGCAACTCCCGTGTATGTGGAGGGACAACTGTGCGTGGCGTCTTCAAAAGTTTCCCAGGATTATTCATATTTTTTTTTTTTTTTTAAAAATAATCACATTTTCAAAGAAATAGGCCCATGGTTTTTAAATTACCAAGGAAACATACCTATACAAGTCTTTCTAGCTGTGTCAAATATTTACAACACTTATAAACCCAACACTGTTTACTTCATTATTTCTCCTACGGTAGTTGTGCCCATGTGTTTACAAAACGAAATATATATTTGGGACATAAATATTTTCATTTTTTCTTCTTTACAACTAGGATATTATATTGACATTTCAATATAATTTAACTACTTAGGCGATTATATTATCGACAAATTTTATTTCCAGATAATAAGGGAGCAATGCAAAATACTTATTAAAAAGAGAGATTGTAAGTGTTGGGTTGATCATTACTGGGCATCTGAAATGCCAATATAAAAATATTTGAATGGAAAAATCCTTTCTCACATTGCAAGGCAGAAAGAAAATAGGTGATAGTGGTGAGCCATTTAAATTTAAGTTCATAGCCATAACTACATGAAAACATTTTTATAATACTAAAGTCTATTTTAATAATGTTAAATGATATTCTTCAATGCGAGGACAAAGGGAAAACTAAAATCTACTGGAAATATTCCTGTTCTTCAAAACAAACTCAAACAAACCAGCATATAGCTATGTCTTACTTGAGGTAAAAGAAACAGACTCTTTGTCCCATTACACTGCCCTGACAGCCAAAGGCCATCTCTGCCATCTTTGATCTTTTGAGCTCGTACCTCTTTTATGATCCCTGTGTGCCTCGATTTTGCTTTTAGAATCTTCTGAAATTCCTCGGATTCAAGGTAGGCAAGCTGTTCTCTCCGTTTTTTCCTGGCAGGCTCCAACTCATCCTCAGCTAGAGCAAAAAGAAAAAGCATCAGCTGTACCAGAGGACTTTCAGAGGCCAGCGTGCCCCACTGACTCAGCTTCCTCCATTTTCTGTCTCTGCCCACCAGGCCCTTCAAATTTAATTTATCCCAGTGGATACCAGGAGAGGAAGGCTCTTCAGGGGTGGGGGGGGGGTGGTGGGGTGGTGTGTGTGTGTGTGTGTGGGGGGGTGGTGTGTGTGTAAGATTTGACTACTGGATAAGAATCCCTTTTTCAATTTTAAACAGCAACTGATTATGATAATAGATAACAACAAAAATCCTATTGACAAATTGATGTCAAAATGACACCATCAACTCCTGAGTTCTAAAAATAAAAATGGGGCAATTCAAAATAAAGGAATCCTACTTCTTTCAAAGTAAACGTTTATACTAATATATAGGTACAAAGATTCAATGAGTAATCCTTTTCTCAAGTTTTCAAATTGTACGTAATTTCAATTTAGTGTGATTATAAAAAACAATCAGTTCCAGTTGTAGGAATTCTATTTAGGTATTTTATCTAGAGGAGAGGTAAAGGAAAACAACGGTTTGACCTCAAGGATACTGGTTGTGGTTTAAACATTTCCTTTACAAAGTTTTTCTTTTCTATTGTGAACTCTGAAATGTACAGTACCTTGAGGAGAAAATGTGGTGTTTTTTTCTACGCGTTCCTTCACTTCCAGGAAATCCTGTGGGTTGTTCGGCTTCTTTTTAATGCTGTTTGGGTCTGTTTTTGTAAGAATCTGGCCTTTCGCCCTTAATTTAGTTATAGCGGCTAACTAGAAAAAAAGAGAAGGCAATGAAAATCTAAAAGATGAGATAGGCATTTGTAGTTCTGTAACCCTTTCCAGATCTTAACCAATGAATTCTGGCTGCTCTTAAATATAAATTGGCAAACTATATCTTCATTTTACTTAGGATTAGTATAATTATTAAAATTTAAAAGCATGGGAGACAGGTCTGTAAATTAGTAAACAGTGGGCTAACATTGGATAATACAATTATGTAATTTTCAGGTGTACATTATAATTTAACATCTATATATTCTACTGCGTGATTATTGGGGTAACATTGGTTAATATAATTATATAATTTTCAGGTATAAGTTAGTAAATAAAACCTCAGCTTTTAAAATGTCAGTAGTTTAACATTAGCTTGTCTGTAGGCTTTTAGACCCATAGTAGAACTACATAAACATTTTGGAAGTTTGTTTTATAATTAGACAGAATTAAGATACAATTTCAGATCTGCCACTTACTACTTTGTAACTTTAGTTACTTAATTGTTCGGCCTCAGTTTCTACAATTATAAAATGCGGATGACAGCCTTACCTATCTTAGAGTGAATGAAATGAGACAATGCACAAAAAGTATGTACCTGGACACAGAAAATAGCATGTATGCATATATCACAGGCATAGAGTAACAGTAATGAAGATGTGCGATTATTATTACTGTAGGTATGGCACTGACTTGTAGCTAGCCTTTGCCTTGCATGTAGTTACAGCTGCTCCCAGAACAAAGTGAAGACAGTCTGACTTTGTTCAGGGTGACTCAGGAAGGGGAGTGGTGGAATATGCTGTGCTGAGCAGGTGGGACTCTGAGCACCCCCAACTCTCACTTCAATCAGAGCAACTCAGCTTTTATGTCTAAAGACTGGGATTCTGTGTAAGAGTTCTTTTAAAGAAGTTGTCTTTAAACCCATATTTTACAATCTTGCCTCAACAGCTCCCAGAATTTTTTCCCTAATGCCAGTGTCTCCAGTTGTAAAACAATACCTTCTCCTAGGCTATCTCCTTCAGCCTGACAAGAAACGGTGTTGAGGTAACAGCTAGTTTTCTTAGATTAAATTAATAGCATTATGTTAACACCATTATCATTTAAAATCCCTTTGACTCTAATTATCATGATCAATAAATAGCTATTAGGTACCCATCGATACTAACATAAAGGTTGAAACTCCACCTATGTTTTATGGAATGCAAATTCAAGCACTAAAGAAAACAGATACCAGTTACCTTTTTGGCTTCTGCTAAAGCACTTAGTTTTGGTTTTGGAGGTGGTGACTCATCAAAAAAGAGAACATCAGCTCCTTCTGAGATGCCTCGCCCCAGCTTGGGCGCTTGTGTGGCTGGGGTTTCTCTTAGCCTGGGGAATTCAGCCCCCGTTGCTGGAGACTGAGAAGGGGGCTGTTGAGAAGACGATGGCACAGCTGGGCTCGTGAGCTCATTTGAGCTCTGCAGAAATCTTTAAAGAAATAGGTAGTCACAAACTATGTAAGCACAAAATACACAGACTGAGAGATATAGGAAGGTCACCAGCGAACAAGTAGTTGTTAGTAAAAAATTTCCCTTCCTTGGGTAATAAATTCAGATTAGCACACAAGAAGAATGCTAGCTTCAGTAACTCTTCAGTTGACTGATTTTTCATTAAAAAAGCTCTGTTTTACCAATTTAGAACTGATTACTATTTTTATCAATTGGCTTTCCAGTGGCTTTCCAGCGAGAGCTGTCTGTGGAACACGGCCCTGGAGGTGAGCTGTGGATTGTATTCCCAGCCCTCTGGTTAGCCTAGGACCTTCGGGAACGCACCAAATCTCTCGGTATTTTATACTCTATTGGGAAGAGATAACTGCCGGTGATGCGCTTCGGCGCCCTTGACAGAAAGGTTCTATAATTCACAAGGTGACTATTTTATATACAGTTTTAAGGGCTATTTAAAAATAACAAATGTCAGAAATCATCTAACCCAAACCTTTCATCTATAGATGAAGAAATTGGGGCCTAAAACCCTATTGTTCATAGCAACAGGCTCAGACTAGCACCAGGTAATCCCAGGTCGATATTCTTTTCACTACCACATACCCACTCTTTCCAGCTCCAGGCTGAGTTTCCAAATTGCCTACTCTATCCTGCTCAAAGATATGTTTTACTTGGTCAGCAAAATTCTGAAAAACTATAAATTATAATGCCTTTAAATTGATAGGTGCTCCTTTATTTCCCACAAGGTCCACAACTCCATATACACTTTTATGACCATGTATGTATATTTATGGCACTTGATGAATACCTCTATAGACGGCCCATCAGCACCCCAGAGATCACTGCAAGGACTGAACAAGACACTACTGATGCAGCACATAGCACAGTGCAATACTGGTTAAGCACCTGTAGACAGCTCTTATTACTATTCAGATAACCTGAGCTGAAGAATCTTTGATTCGTTGACCTTCTGCATCTATTTCCACTTGATTTTGCCTCTAAAATGACTGTTTTCAGTGCCTCAGTTTTATCATTTATCTGAACTGCAAAATCTACTCACTGGCTCGGCCTGTAATTAAAAACCTAATAGTGGTAATACTAAGAAACAGGAATCAAACAGGTCACCATGAGCTTTCCCCTTTCACAAAACCCATTTCAGATGTCATTCTTTTCTCTTTTCTGCAGTGATATTAATTACTGTAACCGGTACCACTTGGTCTCAGGATTCACTAGCATAAGTCAGAACTATGTAACTTTATTTAGGTTATATTAAAATTATTTTAATACTTTTGAAGTTAAAAAGGTAGCCAGCCATCTAAAATCTAAAGTCACATTTGTGAATTCTATGGAGAATTCCTCAGATGAGCTACCCAAGTAGGCCATGTTAAATGTTACTCTTACCGTTTCTCTATTTCTTCTGATCTCTTTTTCTTCATCTCCAACATATGCTGTTTCTGTTGCTTCAAGAGGGCTGATGCTGAGATAGACTGGAACACAGGTTTCGGGCTCCCCATGATCCCTAAAACACAAGCCACAGAATGAGCGGGTTCTGCGAGGCCATGGGAACTCAGGTATGGATGTTAAGCAGGTACAAGCTGACTCTACCTGATGACTTGATTTTGGTCAAATGTTGTTTCAAGTTCCTGGCTCCAAACGTAGGCATGTCCATCAATTCCCTGAATTCCTCAGAGCAAGACAAGCTCTTCTGGGGTATTCCTGGAACACAGCAACATCAGCTTAAGAGGACCCAAAATTCAGACTGCTGGATGTCATGTGACTGATCACTTATTAAACTCTGCATTCATAACTTAGTTGTTTATAAGTGAAGTAGATGGCACACAAATAGAAAAAAGACTCCTTAACCTCTAACGTCAGACCAGTAGGATTGCAAGGATATGACAGATACATCTTATTTTGAGTAATGATTAGAACATGAATACCTGTGGGGTCATTTCTGGAATATGCACTATGGGTAAGGACCTACGCTCGGCCTTGACTGCTCTTATAAACAAAGCCCCAAGTGTAGGGTAAAGGCAGCATCCTCCAATCTAGATCTGTTTCAATGAAAGATAATGGATGAGTTTGACCAGGAACATGATACTACTGATTCTAAGACTGGACGTTATGAGTTAGTACCAAATACATGAAGAAATCTTAAAGAATATCCTAAGCTAAGACACGGCCAAGATTAATAATATGCTGTTTTTTCTTAAGATACTGTCAACCACCTCTGATTCCTTCAGCTTTGGTCACATCACTCACAAAGATCGCGATAAGTAGACACCTATAACTTAAGAGTATGAACTGTGACCATTTTCAATCCCAAAGAATAGACATTTAAGCCAGAGAAAGAAATGCAGTCTTGAAAACAAACTTACCAAGTTTTTGTTGAGTTTCCTGAATGATCAAGTCTGTGCCCTTCACAACCAGATTAGTCAGAGTGGTTTGAATCTTCTTTTTAGGAGCGACAGCTGCTGCACTGCAATAAAAAGTCACCCGCCCCCAAAGAAGATCACTAAACTTTAGTGATTTTCTAACTAACAGTTTGAAAATAACTGAATTCTTCTGATGATGTAAAGAAGGCACAGAAGAATTCTTTATTACAAATTGTTAGTTTTTCAAAGCAGTGGATAACTAGATTTGCTTGATACCATGGCTCTCAGTCATAACTGGTATAAACGTTGTATCACAGATGTGAAATAGCAATCAACAAATTTGAGGACATCTGGAAGGACAATTTGGCAAAAGAAATAAAAAACACGCCAACCCTTTGATCAAGCAGGCTAGGAATTTATCTTTGAATAATTAAAGACTATACAAAAACAGGATGTTCTCAGAAGCTTTGTTAAAAAATGGAAACCCCATTTAGGTTTATCTATGGGGAAGTGTTTAAATAAATTATCGTAGAGCCATGTAAAACAATACTATGTAGACACTAAAAATAATACAAGTAAATATTTGATAAGGAAAATAATTATTTTATGTTGAAAAGTATAGGTACAGTATGATCTCATTTTATATTACTAAAAATTTATATACATGGAAAAATAAAAACCACCTTGAAGCATATATACCAAGGAAGTAACACGTACATATATTTTTAATAATGCATATATATTGCTTTCCGCAATTTGAAAAAATACAGAAATTATTTTAAATCTTAAAAATGTGTTTGCTATTACAAAACAGGCATAAGGTGAGAGCCCTCTTGCCTATTTCTGTTGGACTGGGAACAAAATCTAAGTTCTGTCCTTGGACCAACTATAGCTCCCTTGTACCAGCATGCCACTTGTCACATCCACAGGTGGCTTTCCAGAGTAGGGTACAAGGCCATTGATCACCTACTTTAGGGCCTCTATGGAGAGGCTGAGACCCCCAGAAGAGGCCAAGAAGACCTGCTGCCCACATTTGTGTGCGGGTACACTGCATGTCTGTTCACTGAATTAAAGTGGATTCCAAGAGGTTTGCAACTTCACTCCAATAGTTGTGAGGGAAACGATTTAAAGGATGTCAACACAATGATCGACCAAACAATCAGCCCTGATAAAGGCCCACTGTTCACGTTAGAACTCAAGCAAGAAGTGTGGGTTCTCTGTTAAAGACTATCCTGACGTGACTTAATTTCTTCCCGTTCTGTGGGTTTTCCTCTCTACCTGGAGTAAAAGCCCTCATCTACCTTGTTCCAGGTGGTCAGTTATGAAAGATAATATCTGTACAGTCTTCTAAGACCACCACAGAAATGTACAACCACTGGGTTCATTCTTTACAAGCCAAGCAAGATCTTTGACCCAAAAGCAGCCCAAGAATGTCTTACATTGAGGCTGCATACGATGCTGAAGAAACCCCTCCGTAGTAAAAACTGTCCTGACACAGCCGCTCTCTCAGGCTGGTGCCTCTGCGGGCAAACTTCTTTGGAATTCGTCCTCCAGAGAAGGTGGACTGCAAGTCAGCTCGCTTGGCACTGAGCTTCTTGTACTGAGCCTGGATGTGATACTGACAGTACTCACAGTCCTTCTGTAAAACCAAAGAGAGGCTGCTTAGGATCAGGGTAATGGGCCAGGAAACAATATAAAGACACACGGTCCCTTCCTCCCAGTGTCACAGGGCACCACTCTGCATGCAGAGCCCTTCCTATTGGCCTCCAAGGCCATTTCCAAAGTGCTGCTATGCAGTGACTAAAGGAAAAGAAGTCTTCCCTTAAATTCCAATTAAAGCACTAGTCAGGTCAAAGAAAAAGTGATATAGTTCACTCCCTTTGCCCTCTTTCTACAATCGAAATAAAATCGGCTTCTAGGAAAAACCTTGAAAACATTATGCTGAGAGAAGTCAGACACAAAAGGTCGCATATTGTATGATTCCTCTTATATGACATATATAGAGCAGTAAGCCCACAGAGGCAGAAAGTGGATTAGAAGTCACCAGGAGATGCAGGTGGGGGAGATGAGAAGGGGTCACTTACTGGGTAAACTGTGTTTTTATCAAGCAATGACATGGTTTTAAAACTAGAGAGCTGGTGGGTTGCACAATAGAGTGAATATACTAAATATCACTAACATGTACGTTAAAAAATGGTTAATAGTTTTTTATGTGAATTTTACCTTTTACCTCAATAAAGTTAATTTAAGAAAAATAAAACAAAATCAGCTTCTAGTGAGATTTTTCTATTTCTCTGGTTGACTCTTGGACAACTGCTACTTCCTCAGTGTCAGGAACAAAGAGAAACTACTATTATTCTTTGGGGTGAGTCCTTAGATATGGTGACAATGAAGGTCTAGCTCTTATGTGGAGATCTCTAAGGTACTTCACTCTGAGACTTCTTTTTCCAACTATCTCCTTCCTTTCTATTTCCTGCTCACTAGTTCATCTGTTAGGCAGGAATGAGATGAAACCAAAACCTGTCATTTAATCCTTTCAAAGAGCTCTAAGATATACCACTTCTCACTTACTAGAATGGCCATAATCAAAGACAGACATTGACAAGTGTCGGCTACATATGGAGAAACTGGAATCCTCACATACTTCTGGTAAAAATCTAAAAGCCACTTTGGAAACCAGTCTGGCAGTTCCTTAAAAATCTAAACATATAGTCACCGTATGACCCAGAAATTCCACTCCAGCTGTATACCCAATGGAATCAAATATAGCTACACAACAGCTTACACATGAATGTTTATAGCAGCATTATACTTAATAACCAAGAGGTGGAAACAACCCAAATGTCCACTTACTGATGAAAAGATATGGTACGTCCATACAACTATTATTCAACAATAAAAGGGAATGAAATGCTAATAAATGCTACACCATGGATGAACCTTGAAAATACTATGGTAAGTGAAAGAAACCAGGCACAAAATGCCACATATTGTACAATTCCATTATATGAAATGTCCAGAATATGCAAACCCATAGAGACAGAAGGTAGATTAGATCTTACCAGGGGCTAAGGAAGACAGGGATCTGTGGTGCCTAATGGGTATGGTTTTCTGAGGGGAATATTGAAAACATTCTGAATTACATAGTGGTGAAATTTGCACAACTCTGAATATATTAAAAATTACTGAACTGTACACTTTTAAAAAGTGAATTGTATGGTATGTGAATCATATTTCAATGAAGTTTTTTAAAAAAAGCTCTAAGAAAAAGTACAATGGAGTGAAAGTGTAGACTGAAATTCATTATAGTGTTTGATCTCTGGCACTACAAAGAATGGATAAAAGAATGGTTGGTGGGAGTTAAAAACTGAGGGCAAACTAAAATTGTTTCTTATACCTCCTAGTCAGCTGGCAATAAAAGACAACTTTCTTAAGAAGTTAAATCCTTCCCTTGCCCTCAGAGTTTTAAACAGGCAATTCTTAACCACACGTTTAATTTTCTTACTTTGATGCTTTCTGTTATGTAGGAAACCCAGTTCCAAAGTGGCCATTATACTAAAGTGTCTACAATTTATTCCCATTAGTTCCCTTCTTTAGCAGAAACCATCCTAACAAGGCTGAAACCAACCAAATTGACAATCTGTGTACACGGTTGTCCATTCTTTTTCTTTGCTTTACAGGTTCCCAGGTCAAGAGCTTCACCCATAATTAAGATCTTTTGAGGATGATCAATAGATAAGCACACCTGTAGAAAAAAAGTGGAGTGGGAGTTAAAAGCAGACAAAGCTATAGCCAAGAATAAATAAAAGAATGGTTGGTGTGAATTAAGAAGGTTTTATCAGTCTAAAGGACTATGAAGCCAGTGCCTTACAAAAGTTTTAGAAATGAGAGGTGTAAAAGATGCATTTAGTTCTCTACTCAATATCCGTCCTGTGTCTTTGCTATCAGAATCTTGATTTTATTTGGGTCAGGAAACCCTGAGCATAAGATAATGGACCCTGTTTTCAGTTTTCCCAGCATTCCGTATAGTAAGCAACAGTCATATGATTATATTCTGGCCTATGAGACTGAAGTAGGAGTTGGTAGGGAAGGTCACTAGGAAAGCTTTGCGTTCTTGATAAAAGCAGATAGAGGAGGCTGGCTCACTTTCTTCCTTTGAATGGAGATGTGATGGCAAGAGCTTCAAAGCCATCTTGTGACCAAGAAGAAAAGGCTGAGATTTACAGACTCTGGCCCTGACATCACTACATTTCCTATGTCTGAATTTTTTTATTATGTAAGAAAAACAAACCCCACTGTTTACTGTTAAAAGAGTCTACAGTGAAGTTTTTCTGTTACTTGTAGCCAAACACATTGGAATCGATAGGTGAAGATTTGCTACAATTCTCTGATAAAAACAAAGAAAGAAAAAACTTTGTCTTTCACTCTTTCTGACAGTAATGTGTCTACAACAAAGTGAAGCTTCTTGCTGGGTCAGATAGAGAAATGGTCTGTCCCATTCACACTGTTTCTAGATTTACAACTTACTAGTCAATCAGCAGGAAGTACTGAAACTGTAGTGCTGCTTGAGAAAGATGAAAATTCACTCTTATTCTAAGTTGTACTAATGGAGCAAAGTCCCCTCAACTATAAAACCTTGCCTTCTTGTTGTTGCCATGGAAATTTATGGTAGAGATCTAAGAACACCTGAGTGTAAGAGTTAAAAAAACTCCAGGAATCTTGGAACTAATTTGAAAAGATATAATGAAAGAAGCTGATACAAAACACATTAAGGTGGGTGGAAATTTATAATACTGATGGACAAGAGATGAACAAACAAACAAAAAACCAAATTACTGAGGATATAGTAATATAAAAGCATGACTTATCACCTGAAAGACCAACACAAATGTTTTTGACAGAACTTGACTAAGTTGCAAAGACCCTCCCCCATGAAATCACAGAAACAGATTCTTACCTCCTCTGAACCATCCTTCGGCTTCATGGGGTTAGCGTTGAGCAGCCCTACGACCGTACCCTGCTCAGTCTTCCAGAGTTCTTTGTGAACGTCTCCAAACAAGAACAACGACACATACCGTGTCAGGTCATGAAGATCGTTCAGTCGCCAGATGCTGAATGTTTTTCCCTAGAACAAATATTCATTCTTAATTTTAATAATTTTTGTACAATGAGTTGTACTGTCTCCATTTATGGTTCAAGTATTATGTTGTGGGAAAATATGTAAGTATCCGCATTTAGATATTTTTTAAAAAACAAAATAATTCCAATAATATTGAACCAAGCTATTTCACAGAAGCATCCCAGGATGGTTACAAGTTATGGCGAGCTATATAATATAATCCACCTTGAATATATAATCATCAGAATGTCTGTTAATCATAAATTAATCCTCTCTCTAGGCTTTAGTATTACCCTTCTCACTTTAGAAGTGATGAAAGGCAAGCCAGTAGCAAAGTTGTTACTGGAGTCTCTAATTCTCATGTCTAAATAGTCAACGGCATAGCATTGCCTTTCTAATCTGACACACACAATCCTAAAAGGTCAAGAGGAAATTGTGACACTACCACTTAATAACTTACCAACATATACTTAGTAAATATTTTATCACTGATTAATACATTATTAATATTAACAAGGTTTCAGCTCTATACTTCTAAATCTTTACTTAGCTTAGAAGAAAAACAAAAGCATCATTAAAAAACTGGTAGTATTTAACTGTAAAACTTCAGAAGTATTATTAAATATCTGAAGAAATGCAACTCAAAAGTGCTGACCACTTATAATATGAAAAACTTTCACATTTAGATATTTTTTAAAAAACAAAATAACTCCAATAATTTTGAATCAAGCTATTTCACAGAAGCACCCCAGAGTGGGTATGGTTACAGGTTATGGTGAGCTATTGCCTGAACTCAAGTATTATAATTATTCTTCCATGGATTTGTACAATGCCTTTCTTGGAAGAGTTCAGATAAAATTTCGTAGCTATTATTTTAATGTCATTATAGCCAGTTGTGATGCAATTAAAAACTTAAATAAAAACCACTTGTTCACATTTACCTAGACAAAACAGGGCTAGAGGAGGACTCATAATCTAAAACTCAACTGCTGGAGTTAGCGCTCATAAAAAAAAATCTAGGGCTGGTCAAGATCTAAATTAGAGCATCAAATCAGTATTGAGTGTGATTAATCATAAAATTCTAGAGCTGGGAGAGACGTTCCACATAATCAAAAGCCAGTCCTTTCATTTTGCAGATAAAGAAATAAGGTCCTTAAAGAAAGATTAAGAGCCACCTTAAGGCCACGCAGCTAGTTAAAGGGAAAATGAGACTTAGAACCCAGGTTTTCTGACTTGCCAGGACACAAAATAATTTTCCTGTTATGCCTCAGTCAACTGTGATTTTAAAACTTGTTAGATCCTTTGCAACAGCCATCAAGTTAAATATACGATACTGTGCTGGCACAGGTCAGCCTTTCCAGAACTTCCACAACTGATGTCTCACACCTAGTAAGGCTCTCAAAGGGTCTGTGAGCTCAGCCTCTTTGATCATCTGCTCCCTTCTTCCACACAGGGGATTACAGTATCACAGAGGTAGCCACATGTCACCAAAAACAATGACAAGAGACATACAGTACCCAGATTGTCTTTAAACAGGGCATTCTTTACACTTAGCTCCCTTGGATACCAGCCAGTGATGATGTGGCAATTTGAGAACTTAATAGCAATTAGCTCAAAATAAAATAGTGATAGGCTTTGGGTTAACAAATCAGGAACATGATTCCACATTGCCAGTCTGTGATGAAACAGCTAAGAAATCAATAAAATGGCTTACACTGTTACAGCTCTGTGGGGTGACTTTCTTCACTATAACCCCAAATGTCACCCAGTCTATTTCTTCGATCTTCTCACTTGTTATCTTTTCCTTGAGCTGAGACAATCTGATCAGTTTTCGGCCAGTCATTTTCTTGTTCATTTCTGTGGAGGACACTCGAGGTCGTCTGTGTCAAGAAACCAGCAATTAGAGATTATTCTAATAAGAGATTATCTGGCACTGTAGCAGGTTGATTAGAAGAGGTATTATGGGTAGAAATCGCTAACGTAAGATTTAAATTTCATCAGTTCTGAAAGAATTTCACAGATTCTACTATTTCTAATTAGATTTAAAAAAAAGATTTTCATATAATAAAGGCTTTGAATCTAGCTTCAATTAATATATTCTTGTTTCTAATGACTGGTCAAAACCTGGTGAATTTGCAGATTGTTTTTCTTTAGTAGAATGTTAATATCTGTTCCACGTTTGATCATATTCAAAGATAAGACAAAACAAACATGTCTTTTGACTCTTTCAGAAGTCTTCTGGAATAGGAAGCCCTAGAGCTAACTTTGAACAATGAAGAATATTTAGGAGAAATCCTTTACTTTGTCTGATTTCTGTGAGTTAATAGGTTACTATCCTTCAGAGTAATTTTATGGTCTGAGATTCAGGTATAACAATTAAAGAGACTCAAAAAATTCTGGCATCTCCTAAATTTGTAGGCCACTCAGTAGCTTTGGCTCAGCAGTTTCAGCTTGGTCTACCTCCATTCAATTCATACGTGTATATTACTTGTATCTTAAATATCTTTTATTATCCACAGGGAGTTTCACCTAGGAACTGGTTGGGGCAGGCAGTGAAATCTCAGGAAGGACGTGTTTTATCTTGGGAAAAAACCCTGAAGCCCCTCAATGAGCTTTTACTATATTCCATCTCTCAGACTCTGTCTAAAATGTAATAAAGATATTGAATTTTTTTTTTTTTTACATTTTGGAGAGTACTGAGTCTTAACACACTTCTACTGTATCACTGTATCCACAGTACCATACTGTAGTGTGGCAGCTACTTATTCTCGCCCTGCTTAATAATATACAGTTCAAAAGCTTGGCAGTTTTAGTTTAGATTGACGAGTGTTAGGGGTTTTAGAGGGGGTACACTTGGCTACTCAGACTGTACTAAAAGCAACCCAGTCTCAGAGTGAAGATTACTGCTCTGCCCTGGGCTTTGAGAGGTGCAACATAGTGGTACAGAGCACAGAGAATTGAAAAGTCCAGTCTTTTCACCAAACTGATTCTGAGATTTATTCTTATTTTAATTGAATATCTTAATTTTTCCATGTAATAGATGCAAAGAACATTAATTTGCCTTAAAAGTTATTAGGAAGAAAAAGAGCATAGCTATTTTGCTTAACATCAATTACAAGATACTATTATCCTGGTTAAACTGCATATAAACTTTCTGTATTTAAAAATAATCTGTTTGTCAATTTCTAATTAAATATACTACCTGTCCATTTCCTTTTATGTATATCTTTACATACAAAAACAAGAAAAAGTCTTCCTTCAACATTTTACATGCAAATGTACTGAGTCACACCCAATGCTTACCGTCAACTTTTGTCAAGTTCCAAGAGCTGCTGGTGTTATGTGGATCTGCTGTACGAACACCTACTTCTAAAAGGCTCAGCCCTTGGGAAGGGGTAAGAGGCCTCTGGGCATGTGAGCAGACTGTGGGGGCTGCCACAGGTACTGACCTGAGCCTCAGGCCGGAGAAGGCTTCCACGGAGACCGGCTGAGCTGTTTCCCCAGAACTCCCAGGGGCCCGTGCACCCTGATCTCTAGTCACCCCAGTAGACTTGTTCCCAGGAGTCGTTCGGAGTGGTTGCAATGGCGCACCTGTCATCCTTGAAGGTGAGCTTTTAGGGTCTAGAAAATGAACATAAAACTTAAGTGCAAAGGAAACCACACTGATAACTACAACTTTTTAATGGAACTGTTGCTTTTTTAATCAACACATGCAATAACCAACTCTTGAGAGAACGAAGGAAGCCCACAAGAGCATTTCCATGCTACCCTCAGAATCTCTGCAGTGTAGTCCAGAAGAACTTTCTGCAATGATATAAATGTATTATACTGGTGCTGTCCAATGTAGTGGCTACCAGCCACATGTGGCCATCGATCACTCAAAATTGTGTTTCTAAGAAAAAGAATGTCAATTTAATTTAACCTAATTTAAATTTTAATGACCCCACACGGCCTGCGGCTGCTGTACTAGGCAGTGCCACTCTGAGACATGTACAGAGCATTCACCGTGTGCAGGGCACTGAGGGACCAAAAGCTCTGTTTCAGGAGTCAATACTCTGTGGATATCTGTGCACAGATCACATTCCACCTGAAGAAAATCCAAGATCTGTGCACGAATCACATTTCACCTGAAGAAAATCCAAAGTTCGCTCCCCTTTCTTTTGTTTGTTTCATTTCATTTCGATCTGTTCCATTTTCTTTGTGGGGTGGGAAGAGTTAGGGAGACCAGGCTAGTCTACTGACATGGTTACTTTTCATAATTTAGAAGCGTCTGATAATGCTCCAGGAGGTCAGAGAGCCTGGGTATTTTCCTTAGTAAAATATTACCTTCTCTTAAACCAGATTTTTGTTTGGCCTCAGAGAGGCTTTGGGTCACTGCTCCCAAGCTAGGGGCCAGGGCAACCTGGGGCCTTAAGAATCTCTAGAGGCCATGCCCAGGCCCCACTCCCTCAAAGCCGAACTCTGGAAGCTGCTTAATAAAACACCTTAGTAATGCCAAAGTCCTAAGGGAATGGGCACTATTCTCAAGTAGATACGTAACATATAAATTGTTGTCAAATAAATACAAACACTCAGAGGCTGTAACTATTGTGCCACAAGGCAATGCTATTCAAAAGCGCCTTTTTGAACACATGTAGTCAATAAAATGTATTCTAAGCTACATTATCGCCAGACCAGTCTGTCTTCCATCTTTCAAAGAATAATCATTTCGGCCAAAATAAGGCAGTATAACAAAATCGATACACAGAGCTTATAAATCTTTTTCATTTTATTTTGTGTCCATAATACGTGTGTATTGAAATAGACTTTTATTTGACCATTCTGGATTTGGCAAAAAAGCCTTTCCTAAAGAATTGATCCTCTCGTTTAATATAACCTGGTTTTAAACAAAACGTGACCACTTTATGAGGGAATCTGTACCTCAGTCTCACAAGCATGAAGATTCAATTTCTAGATTGCTATCATGAGAAATCAACCCAGTGGTTATACTTACTACAGTTCAAGTCAACTGCAGGACTACTGGGTTAAAAAAAAATGTAAACTCATTAAGTATTTATTTAGTAAATACCTACTCTCTGCCTAAGGATTTTCTAGCCACTTTTGAGAAAAAGTACAGCATATGGTTCTCATTCCCAAGAAACTTATTCTCTCAATGGGTAGATTCATTTATTCATTCTCATTCTCTCTCTCTCTCTCTCTGACACACACACGCACGCACACACACGCATGCGCGCACACACACACACACAGACAGAGCAGAGCCAGGGCAGTGAGAAACCAGGAGCTTCCAGTACCATACCTGCAGGTGAAATCTTTGGCATCCGAGCCACCCGTTTGGTTTTTGGTAGAGCGGGGATGTCAAGCTCTGCAGAAAAGCATGTCGACTCCTGAAATCTCTGAACTTTCTTCTCCTTAAGAGGTGGTCGTGGAGACTTATCTAGTTGGTCAAAAATAAAAGAAATTAGTAAAGAAAATTTAGAAAGGGGCTCAACAGCTGTTTTACCAGGTACTGGATGCAAAAGTAATTTTACAATTTCTTAATAACAGAAACACATAGTATTCCTAGAAATGCAGTCTGATTACCAGCTGATTTCTGTGGATGGACTGGACTTGCAGGCTGTTTAATTGTTGCCATTTTTAGCTGTTCTTGTAAGGACTTCATTTGCTCTTGCAACTTCTTTAATTCATCTAAGGAAAAAAAATTGCCTTAAGAACCAGACCAGAGGAAATATTATACATGATGAAAAGTGCTGGACTTATTTTTGGTGCCCACCCGTCCCCCCAAAACCTTGAGACCCACAATATAATCACATACTGAGAACTCAGGATTCACTTTTGTACTTCAAAGGGGTCTCCTTAGAGAAATAAACATTATCTTTCTAGTAATCAAGCCTCTAACACCAAAGCTAGTTATGAATTTATATTATAACAAATGCCTGTTCCTGAATTAGAAGAACATGCCAACCACTGAATCTTATTATAATTTACACAAACACACACGAAGATGCCAGGAATTAAAAAAAGGGCACTCTTCAAGGCTTCTGTTCAGGAACGATCTCTTGTACAAACAGAATGCAAAGTAGCTTTATAGTCTTGTCTCTGGCTCAACATATATATAAAGTCCAAAGTAATATTTTCCTGGAATAAGCATGAAAAGTGTTGAGAGTCTTTCTGTGAAGGGTCAATTATAGCGGGCTGTCACGGATCTTTGCATGCTAGAATGCTTGCCTTAAAAAAATGTATGATCTACTGAGACAATTTTTTTCACAATATCACATATCTCGACCCTTGACATAGCAGCTATCCTGATGAAAACTGTCAGCCTGGTGGTCTTCATCTAGTCTAGCATAACGAAATGAGAGAAAGCAAGTAGTGAAGGTACCTTGCAACTCTTCGTTAGTTTTCTCTTCACTGCAAGCCGGAGCAGGGAGGACTTTGCTTTTCTTTGACTGCAATGTAGGAACTTCTTCCTCATCTGTTAAGTCCCCCATATCTCCAAAGAGAGTGGCTAAATTTTCCTTTTGGTCTTCAGTCTTTTCCATTTCTTCATCGACAGCCTCCTCTGTGTACGATTCACCGTCACCATCAGCATCAAAAAGCTCATCAAATGAGTCAGAATGACCATCATCCTGGGTTGAGGGGTGGCTCTCTTCTGGAGGACAATCCAAGGCTGACTCATTCTCCTCCAGCAGTGCCGTCAGCAGAGACAGTTCATCTTCCTCCACTGGGGGAAAAAGAAGATAAAGGAGAGCAAGTAAGCCTACCTGAGAAAATGTCACTGCTAATGACAAGCGTAGTTAAGACATTCAACACTAATAAGGCAATTAAAATGACTGAAGATTCACCACTTTGCCTGGTATAATTATTGGTCTTATCTCTACCCTCCCCCTTCCCAAAGGCATTAGGTTAAGAAAGAAGGGGCCAACATCGACTCAGTGACCACACTGGGGCAGGCACTGGACTAGATCTTTTTCCCTTCTGCCAATGAGACAACTTCCTCCAACTTCCAAGAAATTCAACCCACAAGAGAATAATCAAAAAACACACTAAACACACATTTACGTCCTATAGGCATATATTCCATTTTTTAACAGTTTGAGCAATATTTTAAAAATATAGGAAGATACAAAGAATTACATTAAAAGCATTCATATCCCATTACCCAGAATGAGCCATTACTAACATTTTGTTAAGTTTTGGGCCTTTACATGAAATAATTTTTAAAAAACATTTCAAACTTTTTAAAAAAAACGTACCATGCTAAAAATCTTATCCCAACTCTTTACCACTGCCTCAAAGCCCCACTGCAAACACTAACATAATTTGGGTATATCATTCTAGTCCATTTTTCATACATTTAACAAAAACATATAGATATTCATAATCAATACAAAGTATTTAGTTGTTCAAAAAACATTTACATAAATTATTTCATAACGTATGTATTACTCTGTACCCTGGTTTCATTCGACGTCGCATGTAAGATAGATCCAAATCAAAACATACACTTCAGTTTATTTCTTTCAATTGCTGTACAGTAAGGAGTCCATGATAAGACTGTATCACATTTTACTAATCCACCTTCCAATAAAGGACATACGGGCTATTTCCAATTTTTTCACATTACAAACTATGCTGCAATCATGTATATACCTTCTTGCACATGTGTAAGAGTTTCTTAGGAATACATATCGAAAACCAAATACTTGGATTGTCAGGTATGCACAATTTTCCAACTTCACTAGATATTGCCAAATTGTTCTCAAAGTGGTCGTACTCTTACTAGCATTGTATGGAAGTACATTTTCTCCCTGCCACCTCACCAGTACCTGATAGGTCACCCGATTTTGTGCCAATCTGATGGATGATTTAAAAAGGCAGCTCATGGTTTTGAATTGCAATTCCAGGATTACTGGTGAGGTAAAGAACAGCCTGTGTTTATTAGCTAGTTGGATTTCTTCTGTCTTATTCATTTACCTTGCTCATTTTCCTCCTATTTTGGCATTATTCCTTTATGAAATCAGAGGCCTTTAAAGAAAAAATGTTACAGATATTTGATCTACTTTCCTCACTGGAAAGACAGGGGCTGAAGTCCTGACAGGATGGCGGCCTGTTCAGGATTGTGTGGTAAGACAGGTCAGCGCGGGAGCCTGGGTTAGAATGGAACTCTCTAGATCAGGAAACCAGCCAATATCCTTCCCACTGCTCTACACTCCCTTACCAGACAGAAAAGAGCCAAACTCAAGGCCCAGAATCTGATGAAAGGGTCTCAAGCTTAAAGTCAGAGGTTGCCAACGATTAGTTTGCTTAGTCCACAAAGACTCCAAGACTGTAGGGTGCAGCAAGAAAGAAGAGGCCATCAGGCTCCCTCTCTCTCTGTCGTGCTCGCTCTCCCTCTCTCTGTCTCTCCTCCCCTCCCCTCCCTCCCTTTCTCTCTCTCTCTCTCTCTGTCTAACAACTCCTTACTCTTCTGCTTCTATCTCATGCCCTCATGTTCCTTGACAAAATCTTTTTTATAGTGGCATGTGTTGTTATTAAATAAAAAATAATAATAATATACACAGAGTGATACAGGAATTATCCCTCAGGTCTAATTCAGTTTTAAAGGTCTATAATAAACTAATAAAGTGCTGACTGCAGTGGTCATCCACGTTTAAGGTATCTTATCCTACTCCAAGAATACGTTATCTTTTCCATATTTATCTTACGGCCAATTTTTTCATATGTAATTCACTGTATTTTCTATGTACTTTGGTCTTTATATAATTTCCATAATTCTATGAATGCTGAACTTGGGAAAATCTTAACCCTGATTAAATCCAATAGACTACCACTTCCTTCCACGCCTGCAACCCAACTGGTGAACTTTCCTGGAAAGACCACCATACTAACTGGTTTAACTTTAAATATATACCAGCCAAGAACAGACATTCAACAATGCTTTAAAATCCCCACACTTCCTTCATAAATTTGCCTAGCTTTTCTCTCACCACTGCACAGTCTCTCCTCAAATCCCTGATGCCTCCCCTTCCTCTTTACTCTTAGCTGATGATCTTGCTTCACATTTTACAGAAAAAAAGAAAACAAAAGAAAAAAGGAAGCAATTAGATTTCATCATCTTTCACTAGCAAATCTGAACATATAGTCTCTGCTTTCCCTCCTGTGACAATGGATGAAGTGTCTGGTCCTATTTATGGTCAATTTCCCCATTTATGAACTGGATCCCACTCCTCTCAGCTCCTCGAGGACTTCAGCCTACAATCACCAGCGTGCACACTCCCGCTTCTTCTCTCTCTCCCCTACATCACCGATTTTTCCATTTTCTGGAGCATTTCTCTTGGCATACAAACTCATTCCAGTATTTCCCATCTTACCAACTACCGGATATTTCCCTACTTATTTGTTGTTATTATTCTGTTCTCTTTACTAGAATGTAAGCAAATGTTCTCCAACAGTGTATCTCTAGAACCAGGAAATGTTTTGATTTCATCTACACTGGATCAAACTGTGAAACCATGTAAACCAAATGAAATTTTATTAGATACAATGATTTCTTAGAGAACACATACCCATTCACCACTTATTTTCATTGACCATCCTATAGCAAAAAGTTATACTTTGTATTACAAAAAGTACCCTGTAGGTAAGTGAACATCCTATAGCAAAAAGTTATACTTTGTATTACAAAAAGTACCCTGTAGGTATGATTGTAGCGAACAGGAAAACAATCATTATACCAAAAGTGTAAATAATTTTACATATTATCACAGTGTGATGAATTTCAACATTTAGTCTTTTTTTTTTTTAAGGCAAGTATAATAAACGTGGATTCTTAAAAAATACATTTTCAGACATGAGCTCAATTACACAACAAGAAAAATAATGCATTTTATTTGTTATTGTCTCTTTATGGCCAGCACAATCACTTTTGTGCGGCTTCCTGGCTAAGCTCAGCTAATTTGAGCAACATCTCTTTACTAAATAAATATTTTGCACACATCCCTGCAAAATGAACAAAACCAGAAAGGACTATAAGAATTTAAGTCAAATCTAGACTAAAACTACTTCAATAGATTTCATTATCAAATGTGAACTCTGAAGTCATACTGGTTGGGTTCAAATGCCTGCTCTGACAGTTTCACTTGTGAAGTTACTAAACATTGGTCTTTTGTCTATAAAATCAGTTGCTGTAGAATTAAGTTAGTTAATATAATTAAGGTTCTTAGAGCAGTGCTCGACACACTGTATACAGGCCAATCATCATTATTATGAAAGACAATCACTGTTGTCAGGAGGAGAAATCCCACCTGATTAAAACAAGTAGCATCCAGTGACTGAAGTGAACCAGTCAGACGATATTTGAGGGTAGGGTAGCTATTGTCACTATTCTGCAAGCAGAATAAGTAACAAGTCCACACACAAAATGGCGCTTTTCCAAAAACAAAGAAAAACTGAGAAAACTTCCAGGACTTACCATCCATGTTGTCTCGGGAACAGTAGTGAGAAAGAACTTCAAAGGAGGATCAGGTGCCCAGGAGACAGCAGTAATGCAGTAAGTATCTTGGCTGTGTAAAATCATCATTAGAAAAGTCACCTTTGATTCTCTCACTCTTATATTGCATATCTAACAAATCCAGAATCCGCAAATCCTAGGGGCTCTAACTGTAGAATTCATCCGGAATCTGACCACCCCCACCCCCAATACCATCTTCCTCCTGGTATGCGAGCAGTCTCTTTTTTCTTGTTTTCAAACTATGGTTATAGAAACTTGGGTGAGGTACAGAGGAGTCTATATACTAGATTACATGGATAAGACAAATGGTGAAGAGTATTACTGCCTTAACTACTGGGGAATCTGCTGGACTATAAGCTCTTTGAGGGTTAAGCAGGAAGAAACCATCTTGTTCATTTCTACAACCAACCACCTTTCCCACCCAAGCAAACCCATGCATCTTATCCTCACATCCAGGGCCAACCAACAAGTGCTATGGTTCTATCTGCACAATATTGCTCACATCTTCCACTTCTCACCAACTTTACCACCAAAAGCCTAGTCCGAGCCATCAATCTTTTGCTCTGACTACTGCATTAGTTTCTTGTACTGGTCTCTTTGACTGTCTGTAATCTATTCTCCACACAAGAGCAATCTTTTCTTTCCTCAGTAATCTTTTAGGAGCATGGTATTCCTTTAATAAAAATTCTTTAATGATTTTTCCATTGCCCTTAAAACAACATTTACAAAGCCTATGAGGCAATGGATCATCTCTTGCCTCCTCCTACTTCCTCATTTTTTCCGAGGGACCACTCCACCTATCTCTACTCACCCTCCAAACATGTTCCACCAAGACACCTGCGTTCAACTTCTTGAAAACACTGAGTGCTCTCAGGCCTCAGGTTCTTTGGAAAGTTGTCCCCTAGCTTTTTCTCACCTTTTAGCCTCGGCTTAACTCTGGTTTTCTGAGCCTTTCCAGACCACCCTATCTATCTGGCGAAGCCCCAGAGACACCTTCTCATTTCTCTCCCTTTTCAGGACTTTACTAAATATTCCACTATCATATATTTAACTGTTACTTGTTTGGATTATAAGCTTCATAGGGCATAAGCATGTGTTTGGGGCCCCGTACGTGGCACGTATTCAATAATTATTAGTAAATCATAACTTTTAAAAAAACAAATGAAAGAATAAAAGAAGACCAAAGTCATGCATTTCACAAGCGTTTTAAAAGGCTACTTTCACAAAGAAGAAACTGAGTAATCAGCACCTCACGATGAATTTCAGCAGCGCCCCACAACTCCTCAGCGCTCAGACCTCCCCGGCCGCTACCGCCGGGGGCTCGCCCGAGGCCGCTCGGCTTCCGACTCACCTACCCGAGCGTCCGCCGGCTCCGCGCTTGTCGCTCTCGGAGCTCTCTAACCTCTCTCGTAGACGGGCGCGGCAGCCTCTCTCCCCCGCCGCCCAAGGGTCACCCACACGCCCAGGCCTCGCTTCTTACCCGGCTCCGTTCCCCTTCACTTTCTACAGCCAGACGCGCCAAAATTCCAACTGGACTCCACCCCCGCCTCTGACGTCAGACGCACGCCGGCTTGGGGCCGCGCTGATTGGCTACGTCAGCGCTCTAGCGGAAAAGACCTGGGGAGAGGGCGCGATACCATCCTTGCGTAGAGCATTCTGATTGGTTCACGGTGACCTGGCGCCCTGCTTGGTAGGGCAAGGGAATTTCCGGTTCGTGAAGCCTTGGGCTTCCGTAGGTAAAAAGTAGTGTTCTGGTGCCCTCCAGCACCGGGAAATGTAAGTATTTCTGTATGGTATTTTTACCTGAGGTCAGTCAGAACTCAGTTCCTAACGCGCTCCGGGACTATGTCTTCTAATCTCAAGACTCATTTTTCTCTTCATTGCCTCAGGTGTTAACAGGTTTTAGACAAAGACTTGGTCCGTACTCTAGGGATTTACAGTCTAATTTGGGAGATGGGAAATATGCCTAATACTAAGGTGAGCGCCAGTCTTGCTGGAGTGCAGGTAACAGAAGATGTTATGGCGCGAACGATTCTAAGACCCACTGAGCCAATTGAGATTAATTATGAGCCTTTATTAGCCAGCCAACGACTGACTCTCTGCCACGCAGGGTTAGAGGAGATCAGCCCCGAGCTTCCAGAGTAGGCAGCTTATAAAACCTCCAACTACATCCTTGAATAAGCAGATTACAAGAAGCAGAAGTTAGCTGTTAATGTTTTGTACAAAGATAAATGTATCTGGGAAACTCTCAGATCTAACAGGGCCTAGGAGAGTTTTATCATCTGCACCTTGGAATGTTGCACTTCTCCTGGGGCTGGTGCCTGGAGATATCACCCTGTAACTGAGTTATTGCTCTCCCCGGGGGCTGGTGCCTGGAGATACCAACTCCGTGAAACTGGAGAATTTCTACTTTTACAAGGAGACAAAGTAGAAACATTAAAATAAGTGGGTAAAATGAACTGTGTGTGCAACAGTCCCAGACTAGAAGAACTGAAGAAAAGGGACAAACAGGAAATATATTATGAAGGGAAACCTATTTACTTTGGTAACCGATAAAGAAAAGTTACCTTTGGCAGGAAAAGGAGAGGACAATGGCTATGTTGGCAATATCTGGGAGGCTGGCAGAATTATAGAAATGGATTAGAAGTCTAAAAGGAGGAGCTTGTGTTGGACAGGAGAGAGATGATGAGTTCAGGCTGAAAGGATGCTGTGGAGATTTCAACAGATATCTTTAGAATAGTGATTGAAGATGGGGACGTATCAGAGTTTCAAGTGTAGGTTTACTGGATGTAGTTGAGTTCTCCAAAGTGAAGATTGTAGAAGTAGAATAAGTACATTTACTTATTCTTCTACCCTTAGGCCTAGCAGGAAGCAATGCTATTCTAAATCAGAAAACCAGATCTACTGAGACAAAAAGCTGATTTCCACTGCTTCCTCCCCCTTCCCCGCACACACATACCATGGACATCTGTTTACATCTGTCTTAACACCTTCTATGTTCAATGGTGCAAAACTCTAAAGTCCTATACCAAACTTGAATTTTTCCAACTACTGGACAAAGACCCTGTGCTAAACAAAATGTTATCTTTGCTCAGAGGCAACCCTCTACTTTAAGATGAGTGGCCCTTCTGAGAAAAACGAAAACCCAAGCTTCTTGATTTTTGTAACAGTATTGTCTTTACTGCCCAAATAAATGTCTATTTCTTTTCAACCAATCAAGAGTTTACTTTAAACAGTAGAGTATGTTCTTCTATCTAGTTAATTCAACTGATGTTTTCCAAAGGGAAGCCAGTAAAAAAATGCTAGCCTTGGTGGTTTCAATTAACTCATTAGATTGTTCAACACATTCCTTCTTGGTTTTGCTAGGTTAATAACTACAATATATATTTTATATATGTGAAATAACTACCCATGATCATGGCTCCATTTATTTAAAAGACAAGATTGTTACATAAATCTGTCAGCTAACTCAGAGTTCCTGAATCAATATTTTTTTGTATTTCACATCTGTGCAATTACTTAACTAGAAAAAAATAACTTAAATTACTCAGCAATGACAAAATTTCATAGTAAGAGTACACATATCATTTCAATAAATTAATAACAAACTATGTAAGTCGAAGAATGCCAAAGAAGATTGCTAAATTATCTCTACTTTTTATTTGCCTTTCGTAGCAAAGCAGTTTGGGTACCTTTTGTTCTACTAAAATATTTGAATATTGGTTTATATACTTGATTCCTGTTACACTTAAACGCTACAACTGTTTATATCAGCTTTCCTCCACTGAATTAATGATAGCATAATAAACTTGATATTTCATTAAAGACAATTCCAAGTTAGCCCTTTAATTATGGGTCAAATAGAAGTGTTAGCCAATCTTCACAAGAATCTTTATGATACATACAGTGCGTTTTATGTGTATTCGTATTAAATAATCTTATACTTCAAAGTTATTTTTCTCATTTTTTAGAAAATAATAGACTTTATTTTTTAGAGCAGTTACAGGATTACAGAAAAATCGAGTGGAAAAAAGAGTTCCACATACAATTTCCCCTATAATTAACATCTTGCATTATTAGTATGGGACATTTGTTACAATTGATGAGCCAATATTGATACATTATTAACTAACGTCCATAGTAACATTAAGGTTCACTCTTTACAATTATACATTCAATGGGTTCTGACAAATGTATCCACCATAACAGTATCATGCAGAATAGTTTCACTGCCCTAAAAATCCTCTGTGCTCTAACCTATTCATCCCTCCTTCCCCTCCCAACTCTTGGCAACCACTAATCCTTTTGTTGTCTCCATAGTTTTGTCTTTACCAGAATGTCATCTATTTGGAATCACAGTGTGTAGCCTTTTCAGATTGGCTTCTTTCACTTAGCAATATGCATTTAAGGTACCTCCATGTCTTTTTGTGGTTTGATAGCCCATTTATTTTTAGCACTGAATAATATTCCATTGTCTGGATGTACCACAGTCTGTTTATTCATTTACCTATTGAGGGGCATCTTTGTTGCTTCCAAGTTTTAGCAATTATGAATAAAGCTATTATAAACATTCATGTGCAGGTTTTGTGTGGACATAAGTTTTCAGTTCATTTGGGTAAATGCCAAGGATTGCATTCTTGATTTTTCAAGAAACTGCCTGTCTTCCAAAGACTATTTTGCATTTCCACCAACAATAAATGAGAGTTGTTCCACATCCTCACCAGCATTTGGTGTTATTGTTTTGCATTTTAGCTGTTTAATAAGTGTGTTGTGGTATCTCACTTTAATACAATTCCCTGATGAAATATGATGTTGAGCATCTTTTCCAATGCTTATTTGCCATATGTATATTTCCTTTGGTGAGGTACCTATTTTGCCCATTTTTAAATTGAGTTTCCTTACTGTTGAGTTTTGAGAGTTCTTTGTATAGTTGGATACTAATTCTTCATTAGATATCTGTTTTGTAAAGATTTATTCCCAGTCTGTGGCTTGAATTACTTTTTGTGAAAGGTGTAAGATCTGTGTCCAGTTATGCCAGCACCATTTGTTAAAAATACTATCCTTTCTCCATTGAATACCTTCTTCTCCTTTATCAAAAACCAGTTGACTATCTGGGTCTATTTCTGGGCTCTCTATTATGTTCCATTGATATATTTGTCTATTCTTTCACCAATACCATGCTGTCTTGATTAGTGTAGCTTTATGGTAATTCTTGAAGTTGGTTAGTGTCCTCCAATTTGGTTCTCCTGCAATATTGTAGGTCATTGTGGGTCTTTTGCCTGTCTATATAAATTTTAGAATCAGTCTGTTACCACAAAATGACACATTGAAATTTCGACTGGGATTGCATTGAATCTATAGATTGGGTTGGGAAAAACTGGCATCTTGACAATATTGAGTCTCCTTATCCCCTCCCAACTCATTATCCATGAATGTGGAATCTCTCTCCATTTATTTAGTTGAATTTTTTCATCAGATCTTGTACATATTTTATTAGGTTTATACCTAAGTATTTCATTTTTTAGTGCTAATGTAAATATGTTTTTTATTTTCAAATTTTAATTGTTTATTGCTAGTGATATTAGTAAATTTATATCTTCTATTTTCTCAGTAAACCTGACTAGAAGTTTATCAATTTTATTGATCGTTTCAAAGAACCAATTTTTGATTTTCTCTATTGGTTTCCTGGTTTTAATTTAATTGATTTCTGCTCTAATTTGTATTATTTATTTCTTCTGTTTATTTTTGTTTAATTTACCATCCTTTTCCTAGTTTCTTAAAGTGGAAGTTTAGATTATTGATTTTAGATCTTTCTTTTCCGTATATGCATTCAATGCTATAGAGTTCTTGCTAAGCACTGCTTTTGCTACATCCCCCAAATTTTGATGGTATATTTTCATTTTATTTGTTTAAAATATTTTTAAATATCTCTTGAGACTTCTTCTTTAACCCATGACTTTAATAGACATTCTCCCTGGGGTAAAGTGGGGGAATCTTTTAATCTAAATTATGGTTAAATTTGTACAGTGTGTCCTCTTAGCATGAAGATATAATTAAATATTTTGATTCCATGTTTGATTCCATGTGTATGTATGTGTGTATTAAACCAAGTTTGTCTAGGAGAGATTCTTATGACAAAGCCAAACAGAGGGGATACTTTAATTTTCTTCTAAATGTTTTAGGATCTAGATGCATCTTTTACAGATGGCCCAGTATAAGCTAATTTCGGTAAACTGTAGGTTTACAAAATATGGCACATCCTTATCTTCTCACCGCCTTAGCAAGAACAGTTTCTAACTCTGACAAAGAGATCTGCTCATAGTCATAGAATTAACAAAACAGATCTGAATCAAGTAATAAGCTTATACAGGTTATATGAAGCTTATATGTAGCTAATTCCAGAAAATGCAATGTGAAAGATTCATAAGCAAAATTTTATTTTGCAATAACTGTTTTTGTGATTATGAATATATTGCCTGATCCAGGAAGAAAATGAAGAAACAATTGTACTTTTTAGAAATTAATAAACTCTTTACTGTACAAGCCCATATACCTACAGCATAATGAAAGAACAAAGATAACTTCTTTGTACTCTGAATAGTTATCTCAAATCCAGCGAGTCTAAGGTATCTACTTCATGCCAGTATTTTTTCCTTTGTTCTGATGATCAAGTAAAAGCTCACAACGCTCACATGAAAAGAGCCATATCATAACTTTGGTGCAATCACTGTGGCTGCAGTAACACTATACCACACACATATACACACAACCACACATAGATATTTTTTAAGTAGAAGATGGAAAAAACAGTATATCTCATTTCAAAAATACTTCAAAGACGTTTTTCTTGAAATCTGTGACCACTTCATTTCTCCTGCCTTCTTATAAGGTTCTTAAAATTTATCAGTGAGACTTCTTCCATCTAATTACATTTACTCTCTGATGATGTCACATACTTATTAGCAGCATGAACAGTTCAGTGCTCACATAAACTGAACATTAAATAAGAAAGGAACCTACTAGAAGAGCGGTATGTTAAAGATTCTATTTTGTGCGAGTTTATGGAAATCCATAAAAAATGTCCTAGGGGGAGCGTATCGAGTTTCTTTCTCCTGAAACAAACATAATGAGCCAAAATATTTGAGTGAAAACAAATAACACAAAAGTACAACTCTTGGAGGAAAAAAACTCTGACATTTACCGACAGTTTGGGGAGGTGAAACGTCAACACTTAAATGATGCAGTCCATGACGTGAATCTGTAATGTATCTATGTCGGGCAGGAGTTTTCCACATTTGGGGCAAGAGTGAATTGGCATATTCTGTTGTTGCTGTTGCCGCCAGTTCCTATCCTCAGCTCCTGGGAGTAAACATTAAATTAAATGTTATTCTATTCCTTCCATGTTGCAAATAGTTTTTTTTGATTAATTTTAATAATAGATAGCTAATTTTAACATCATTTAAACTTTGTAATCAATACCTAGTGGGAAGTGAATCCAGGATATCTTTGTCTTTAACTGAGGTAACCTACACACATGCAGAATGTCTCCAAAAACAGTACTGCTGCCCTGTTATTTTAGGATTCAGGCTCTATTCCAGGTTCTAGGTATGTAAAAATACATGGTTTCACTTATAGATATAGGGCAATACATGTTCTAGTAAAAACTAGAATATTTGAGAGAAGATAAGAGGTAGATGAGGCTATAAGCTAAAGAGAAGGAGAGTATGTGGAGAAAATGATGACCAGAGCATGGAGAGGTAGTATCCTAGAACAGCATGCACCTTCTCAGAAGCACAGACAATAATTACGTTCATTCAGCAGATACTTTTGAGCACCCTGTGAGAGGGAAGAGAGGGATACAGACACGATGGGGGTGTCAGACAAGAAAAATGACAGCACAGTGCATGAGGGAAGTGCCATGGCTGTCATGCACAAAGTTGGTTTAGTTACAGGACAGAGAAAGGCACCTGGCTCAGACTGCTCTGTGCAGACAGGTCCCCTGGATGAGACCAATGCCACTTGAAAGGAGGCTTAAGAATGAATAAGGGTTATCCAGGCAATGTAAGTGAGGAGAAGAAATTGAAGAATGAGTCCTGTCATTTCCCCCAGTTTTGGAGCTGGACTGTGGTTCAAGTCTAAATCCAAGAATGCTTGAAGTAAATAAGCCTTGACTCTAGGTGGGTCCCACATGTGCAAATTGTGATCAATGCTGGAATGACTTCTGGCTCCTGGGCATCTCCTTGATCTGACGCTTCTGGACAAATGCAAACCATTTTGGTATTTTAGAGTTTCCACCTAAGTCGCCAGACTTTCATTCGGCCCCCAAAATGGTTTTTTTTTGGAGGATGACAGTGGAGGTAACTGTCATGGTTTGTTGCTTCTGAGCATGTTATTTGATTGAATAACATGTGAGACTATTACAGATAGTTGTTTTCAGCAAACTTTATAAGTACCCTTAAACAGAAATATGGATCACAAGTCATGATTTCTGAATCAGGGAGCTTTCTAATGGTTTCACTGTTCTAGCTCAGGAGTTGGTATACTTTTTCTGTGAAGAACCAGAGAATAACTGTTTTAGGCTTTATAGGTCATATAATTTGTCACAGCTACTCAACCATGCCATTGTAGCGTGATGGTAGCCAAACTTTAGCAGTATTATTTCTATTATTTCAGTATAATCTTATGTTATGAATTCATCTTTTTATGTACACATCCTGTCTCTCCAACTGGACCATAAGCCCTCATGGGGGAGACCAAGCCCATTTGTTCCCTTGTGCTCAGCCAAGTGTCCTAGACCAGAGTGGACACTTAGATGGCTGCTGACAACATCATTGATGAAATATATTGGCAGGGGTGGGGGTGGGGTTCTTGTTTAAGGCAGCTTTTTTAGGAAACCAAAAAAAATCTTAAGACGGTCTCTGGAATATTGTTTTTTATAAGACAAAGAGATTCTTAGGATAATTATGAATAAATTAGCACTTTGTGATGATTTTTAAATTATAAAGTCAAAGAGTATTTGACCAGTTCTTTTCCTTTTTAATGTAAATAAGCACTTGCCTTATGTAGTTATGAAGGACAATCTTCCCCTAAGAAATCCAGGTGCATGAGATTGCTCTTTTTGACCTAAGACAATTGTGTAGGTACTTCTAGATACGAGGTATACTGGTGTTCCTAGGATATTTAAAATCAGATTAGAGAAAACGCATGGCAGTGCTCAAGTGAGTAAATGCAGCTTTCAGAAAAGAACGTGGCTTTATCCACTGATGCTAAAAATGCCTGAGGCTAATATTTATGTCAACCCAAATGCTGCTACCTCTGCATATGCCATATGATTACTGTGTTTTCTCGTACCCTGAATTACTACTTCTAATATCTACTTTAGCCTATTTTTTCCTGTAAGAGAACTTTGGTGGGAGCACAGGGGGAGATGGAGGTAAAAGGAATACTTGGAGAAACTTCCACAAGATTTAATAGTTAACTATACATACCAATACTACTTTCTTGCTGCTGCTAACATTGTGAAGTAGTTCCATTTCAGTGATCAGTTGGTATGTGGAAGGGACTTAGACTGGTCCAGCATTAAAAAAAAAACATTAAAGAACCAGTTTTATGTGAAATTTAGAATGGCTTCCTAAACCCAGAACCTTCTTACTGGCATTGCTATTAACTTTCCTTCTTGCCATGCCAGTCTTTGATCCTTTGACCTTCCGCGCCCCCCATATTTACAATCAAGGATAACACTTCCCTTTCAGTACTGTTAAGACAGTGATTTATTATAAATTGCAGAACACTGTTACTAGTGTATTAAAGCCATGTAATAAACACAGCACAATACTTTTAAGAAGTGTCATGATCAATTTCACTCAGTAAATTAAAATCTGGGTGTAGTACATATTTAAATGACAATCTATTCCATGTAGTACCATGTAGTGGTTAAGGGTCAGCTTGGGTTCCATATCCAGTTCTGCCCCCAACCAGCTTGTGATCCTGAGTCATTTAACCTTGTCTTCTGAAAGACTGTGATAATATATACCTGATGAAATTCCGTGAGGATCACGTGAAATAATGTGTGAAAAGTGATCAGCCCAATGGTCATGCATAGTCAACTCTCAATAAATGGTAACATTTATTATGTACATAACACCAGGTAGTAGGTGAAGATATCAGCTGTGAAGGAGCTTATTTAAAAGACTTAAATGCATATTTATAACACATAAATAATTATAATATAAATAGCAGCTAAGTACCAAAATGGGAATAAAGTACTTCGGAAATTTAGGAGGAAGAGGTCACACTCCTGGTTTCATAAGAGATGCTATTTGAAATGGGTTTTAAATACAGGGTGAGAGTTCACTGGAGAGACTGGAGGAAGACAAGGATATGAGTGAGGGAAGGACATTTACGTGAAGGTCACCGCATAAACAAGTATATGTAGGTATATGAGCTTAAGGCAAGTTCAAGGAGCAGGGAATGATTCAGTTGGCTAATTTCTGTAGAGGACCAGAATGAGAGAAGGATTAAAAGTTTGGCTATGGCAGGCCTTAACTGCCAGTGTGATGAGTCTAGTTTGGATTCAGTAGGTAATAGAGATCGGGGCACTGTGGAAGTAAGACTGATGATGGTGTTATATTTTTGGTAGCTTGGTTTGGAATCCATTATATAGGATGTAGTGGAATTTTTTTTCAAGCATCTTCTTCGTAGGATAGTTATTCCTCGGAGTCCTGAAAACCTAGAAACATGCATGACTTACCTCTTTCAACGAGGTAAGCCTGCTGGTCAGGGTCACTGATTCTCGCCCCATGACGGCTCTGCATTTCCATCAAGGACTGCCTACTGGGATTAAAAGCAACACCATGTGATATTCTAAAATTATGAAATATGACAACATTAGGCAGACATTCAACAGAAGTAAGAGAAAAAAGAGCTAAACTGCAATGCCAAGGTGCACAGAAACCAGAACTTAAGACTTGAGTTGTAAATATTATTAGCACTAGGACATGATGTAGTAAAAGTAAATAATAATTAAGGTTAAAAAAATCAGTTAGGAAGTAACCAAACTGTCGATGGATAGATGGATTAGAAAAAAAGTGGCCTATTTCTAACAAGACATTACAGAGCAAATAAACAGAATGAATTAAATCTGCAGATATATACACTCAGAGTTCAAAAGCACGATGTTATGTAAAGCAAACTGCAGAACAATACTTATAATGATCATTTTGTAACTTAAGTACAGAGAAATTAATATTATCTTGATTTAAGATATTGCATAGATGTGTAAAAGTATACGACAGATGGGGATGCTACCCACCAAATTCCAGGCAGTATGGGGAAAGGAGGAGAGGAATAAAATGAGGGATGGGGAACAAAAAAGACTTCAACTTCATCTACAACTTCTTTTTGTCTTTTAATAAAAATATACTTGAAACAAATAAATGTCAGTAACTGACAATTCTGGATAGGGTACATATTGGTACATATTCTCTGTATTTTTCTATTCCTATTTCTCTGTATTTCAAGTTTTTTTCAAAATGAAAATTTAAAAGAAGTAATTTTAGCAGTATTTTCTTTTAAGACGTATTACAGAATTATTTAAAGTGTGAGGACTATTTCATCCATGACAATGGCAGGATATGACTTTGAAATTCATAATGTCATGTTTTTACAGCTTATGTAAGAGCAAAGAACTTGATCATGTTCCCACAAGACACTGCCAAGCCTTGTAAGTCAAACTAAATGTTAGGAACACAATCAAATGAAGTGGATTCTGAGCGAGTCTTACAGCTCAAGTTAGGAACCATCTTTGACAGGTCACCTGTCCTAGAGCCCTTGCTGAAATGGGCTCTAAGTCTTCACCTTACCTGTCTCCATCTTCAAAAACATTGTTGTCTTTCAGCAAAATTGCCAGCTGCAATGCCAGTTGCTCCTTTTCTTCATGAATCTTTTCTCTTGCTGCTCTTTCAGCATGAAAATCTGAACAGTAAACCTCCATCTGTTAGAGGAAGAGACAGAAGTTACTACCCGATGTGGATTCTTTACAGCTCACCTGCTGATGAGGTGAACGGGCAGTGCTGCAGCCTGTGATATGCCTTAAAATGACAGGTACATGTTCCTGCTAGAACCAGTGTAGCAACCATGACTTTCTAACCTCTTTCAAGTAGAAGACACGAGTTGTGTGTGCGTGCGTGCATGTGCACGTGCTTTTTAAGCAATTAGAACCCAGCAATTACTGATATAAGTGGTTCAAATACTGTATGTACCATCAATTCAATAAAATTCTCTGGTCTCTTTTTAAAAAATAATATTCAGGATTAGCTTAATATAGTAAATGGTTTATTTACTCTGTTGGGTATATTTATGAAGGCTGGCCTTAAGCTAAATTTAAAATAATAATAAGTAGATGCTGTTTATTGAATTCTAAACATTTGTGATATCCTATGTTATCTTATTTCACTTTATCAAGAATCTGAGAATGTAGAATTGCTATGCTCATTTTACATTTACAAGTTTAATGCTCTTAATCTTGGAGAAATTAGTTAAGTGGTCAAACCAGCATTTGAACCCAGACTGAAGCCCATATACCATGGACTCTTCCTTATACCATGTAACTTCCCACAGTGGTAGCCAGCCTCCAAGATGGCCCCCCTGATCCTCACATCTTAGTATTCATAACCTCATGTCCCCTCCCAGAATGAATAGGGCTAACGTGTGTAACCACTAGGATACTGCAGAATGATGCTGTGTGGCTTCTCAGCCTAGGTCATAAAATACACTATAGCTTCTGCCTTGTTCTCTCCTGGATTACTTGCTCTGGGGGAAGCTAGCTGCCATGTCATGAGGATGCTGAAGCAGCCATATGGAGGGAGAGGCCCAAATGGTGACTGAGGCCTCCCGCCCACAGCCTTGTGGGTGAACCATCTGGGAAATTGGCCTTGTAGCCCATCTGGAGTGCAGCCTCCTGAGAGACTCTGAGCCAGAATCACCCTGCTAAGCTGCTCTTGGATTCCTGATCCATGGGAAATGTGTGAAATAACAAGTGCTTGTTATTTTAGCTGCTAAATTTGGAGCAGAATTTGTTACCTAGAAAGAGATAAATACCTTCTATTATAAAATTATAAAGTAAAAATGAACTACTTAAGAGTAAATTATTCTAATACCAATTTTTAACTTTCTATATTTAAAATTAGGGTTTTCTTTTCAAATTTAGTGATTCTAGGATATAAATGTTTATCCGCTATTTTTTAAAGCAAAATTAATAAAATTTTAATATTCTATCACAATTGTATGTGATGAAGAAGTCATTTTAAGGGACTTCCTGCCATTTGTGAATGATCCAACATTTTATGGTTTCATTGATGGATCATGGGCTTTTTTGAGTCAGACCTAAATTCAAGTTAGAATCTCACTTCTACCACTTATTAGCTTTGAGCCAGGACGAACTAGGTCTTTCTTTTGTTCATCCCTATTCCCCAGCAGTGAGAACAGTGTCTAACATATTATAGGGGCTCAAAGAAGAGTTGTTGAATGAATGAAAAAGAGTATCCATGGAAACAAATGTCTTTGTAGAGAATGTGGTGGACGTACATGACTGCAGTATCATTAGGTATCCAAAGGAAATGCTGTAAAGAGCTCAGGCTGAGATTCTGTTCCTGTAGAAATACAATTAAAGCCCTAAGCTCAGTCAACCACTTCCAGGTTTCATTGGGTCAGCCACTTTTGGCAGCTGGTAATGAGTATGTGTATAGGGAACAATAAACCATTGACATTGTTTTTTTTAAAAATAATCTGTTTATCGGATTGGGAAACATTTAAAAGATTGGTGCAAGGATGTGGAGAAACAGGAACTCTCATCTGCTTTTGGTGAGAGAATAATTTTGGTTGTGCATTTTTGGAAGATAACTTGGTAATATGTATTTAACTTAAAAACAGGCAAACCCGGTGACCCAACTGTTCTGTAAGTACACGAAGATACATATACAAGGGTGTTCAGTTCAACATTGTTGGTAGCAAAATTATCGTTACAGCCTACATGTCTAGCAATAAAGGGCTGGTTAGATCTACCATGGTAATGCATACTTTGGAACATTATGCAACCATTAAAAAAATAACCTGTGGCTGCAATAATGAAATATGAGATACAGCATGAGTAAAAATGTTGTAGTACAAAAGGTATAGTGTAATCCCATTTTTAATTAAGCAAACAAATAAACAAAATGAAAACAGAAGAGACTTACTATACTATACTCTCACCGATATGGAATTGGGAAGAGGTGGATTTCCACTTTCTACTTTATACATTTTGTATAGTTTAAAAATTCTATTTCATAATGAATAGTATTATTTGTATAATTCAAAAATAAAAATATTTTAGTTCCTAATCATACTAAACCCACCTCTGAGATCTCTAATTATTTAAAAAGAAAAAGATTTTCTCCTCTTTTTGTGGTTTTACATCTCAGGCAGGATGTATTCTCACTCATAAACTCTCCTCCAAGTACTCCAAACACTAGTCAACTGTATACAAGTTCTCCCAGAGAAAAATAAAAGAAGAAATGTGCCTTAACTTGTTTTTATGAGGCCAGCATAACCCTGATATCAAAACTTGACAAGGACATTAGCAAAAGGAAAATTCTAGGTCAGTCTTACTCAAGAATATAGATAAAAATATGAGCAAACCAAATTTGGCAATATATACAGAGGATAATTCAAGAAATGCAAAGTGTTCAATATTTAAAAAATCAGTGTGATTTATGATATTAGTAAGTGAAAGAAAAAAGTAGAAAATTATCTAATTATATCATCATATGAAGAAAAAACATTTCTTAAATAAAATTCAGCATCTACTCAAAATTAAAATTTCTGGCAACAAGGATAGAAGGAAATTTTGTAAACCTATAAGTGATATCTACAAAAAGCCTGTAGCAAACGTCAGACACTTAATAGTGAAAGGTCGAAAGCACAGCCTCTGAGACTGGGAGCAAGGCAAGACTGCTTGCCATTTCCATAGTTACATAACATTGTACTGGGATCCCAGCCAGTTGCAATAAGGCAAGAAAAAGTAGAAATAACTGGAAAGGGGGGAGGGAACCCTGTCATTATTCAAATGATATGATTAATGTACAAAGTCCAAAAAAATTCAGAAGTATTATTAGAATTAAAATGTGAGTTGAGCAAATTTAGTATTTACGAACTCAATATAGGAAAACCAATTGTATTTCTGTATAACAACAACCCTCAGAAAGTGAAGTTTTTAAAAAATGCTACTTATAATAGCATCATCAAAACATAAAGTATCTAGGAATAATCTCCACATATGATATGCTTCAATAAAAAGGATTTTAAAAACATGTTGTTAGAAATAATATAAAATCAAAAACCATATTTCAAACACCATCGCTTTCCCACTTAAGAACGAACAAGGTTGGCCCCGCTCAGCCCATGTTTCAGAAGGGAGCTTGCCTGTGCCCTAAGAACTGTTATGGTCTCCAGGTCCTCTTCCTGCTTGGCGATGGTCTGCTTCATCTCATCCATCTGAAGCTGCTTGGAGGCCAGCGCCTTCTCTGCCAGTTCCAGCTTCTCATGCAGTTCGTGCAGCACTACCTTATCCACTTTTTCTGACTGAAAAAGACAAGATTATTCCAGAAATGGTTTTGAAATAACTCAACCTATTTTAGTAAGATACTAGATGGTTTATATTTTTTAATGACTGGCTCTAAATGTACTGTTAATTAGCAATGATAACTATGATAACTTACTCAAAAGATTGTATTTATTTAACTTACGGCTTGAAAATAATAATTCCCTAATTTAAGACAATATCAAAAGAACACTAACATAAAGGAAATAATAACAAACTCTGATCTCAGTGAGGTTTGTAACTTGCTAATGTTGCTATTTTTCCACTCATGTTACTCTTACTTTGTGACATCAGTACAAAAGAAACATATTTAAGTTAAAAATATACCAGACCCTAGAGAGGAACAATATTCTGTAAAAGGATAAGTAAAAAACAAAAAGTATTTTTATAAGGATATCAACTCAAAGACCCCCTTCTAACACAAAGCTTCCATTATTTTTATTTATTGACTCCAGATTTATTAAGGTAAAATTGACAAAACTATAAGATACTTAAAGTATAAAATGTGATGTTTGATATATGTATGTATCGTGAAAGGATTCTTCTCATCTGGTTAATTAACACCTCTGTCACCTCACATATTTACCCATGGTGTTAGAATTATGCCAATAATGGTGGACATTATTACTAATTTAAATTGTAGCCTGATAAGTCCAGGGTCTCAAGCTCAATGGCAGCAGGTAAGCTAGCCTTGTAATTGTTCCATGCAGCAGATGGACCCTAAGCCTCAGCCAGCAGTCTCAATATGCCCAGCTCTCTTATAAACCCACCCACCGTGAGAAATTCCAAAAGCTTATGCCCTGACATGAATACCACCTTTGTACACAAAACACAATAGAGGCATACCTCTTTTTACTGTACTCTCTTTATTGCTCTTCACAGATACTGTGATTTTTATAAATTGAAAGCAGACCCTCCACCAGCAAAAAGATTATAATTCACTGTAGGCTAGGATGATGGCTAGCATTTTTTAGTAGTATTTTTTAATTAAGCTATGTACATTGTTTTTTTTAGGCAATGTGGTAGCACACTTAATAGGCTACAGTATAGTGTAAACATAACTTTTATGTGCACTGGGAAACCAAAAAATTCATGTGACTCACTTTATTGTGGTGCTCTGGAACTGAACCCATGATATCTTTAAGGTATGTCTGTACATACGTGGAACATTGGAAGTTATAAGCACTTAGATACAGGAAATCAGTTATAAGCTGAGAAACAACCTCTGAAACCAGACTTAGTTAAAGGATTAATGCAACTACTTTATGTATAAAATGTTGTATAGTTTCTGTTCTTTACTAGACTGTAAAACTAATTTTTTTCTATGAGTACCTCTTTCCTTTTTAGTTCTTCAACTGTTTTCAGTATATTACTGTACTCTTGAAGAAGACTGTTGTGTGTCAGCTGTAGAGTGGCTAATTTGGACCTATTTAAAAAGAAATTGAAAAACAAAATTTTAGGGGAAAAAAATCATAGAAACGTAGTCTTGCTTCCCAATCTTCTTCTGAATAATCAAGTAGCAAAAGCTCTCTACCTTTCGCGTCCCACCACTTGCAAGCATTTTCTTACTCTCATAGAAGAGATTTTTTCCAAAAAATTAAGGTTACAAATAATTTTAATATTGTTATAATAAAACTGAAAATTTGTCTCCTCAGAAAAGTCTCCTAGTACTCTTTCAAATAAATAAAAGAGAAAAAATTTCAATTTAGTCTCAAATCTGAATTCTGATCTCTGAAAAAGAGCTCTCTCTTTTAGCAAGCAGCCATTCAATCACGTGGCATACTCACTTTTCACGTTCTGTATTTGCTTGCTCCATTTTGATTTCTGATCGCATGCTTTCCACTTGTAGCTCTAACTTTTTGTTATTATAAACAAGCTCTTGCTTTTCATTCACCTCTGATGGGGTTGCAGAATTTTTCCTTTCAAGGGCCTGACATCTAAGAAAGATAAAAATTTCATGAGGATAAACAACACTCCTTCATTTCTCAGTGTGGCTTTTAAACAAATCCCAAGATTATGTAGCCAATACAAAGAATTTTAAGATTGCATTTTTCAAGGATTTAACAGTGCAAAATACAATATTTTATCCTCCTTGCTTCTTTACTAGAAGGAAGTAGTATTTCTGAACCCTTATGCCTAACATAAAAAAGATCTAAGATCACACAAGCTACTGCCCACTTGGAATAATTGTTTTAAGTAGTCATGAAAATATGTTTTTGTTATTTAGGCACAAACCAAAGTAGTCAATGGATGGAGATGCCTCTCATATAGTGATCTATGGCTTTTATATTTTTAAAAGGGTTCTGTTAAGCACAAAGAATATGACTTCTGGAAAGATTCAATGGGGGAAAAGGAAGTGCCCTAAGTCCTCTTAAAGAGCAGAAAAAGAATTTCAAAATAATAATAGCAAATAAGAACCAATGATAGTTATCAGCAAGGCATTGATGCCAAGCATGGTAAACATGATCTCACTTAACATGACATTATGACATGGGAATTATGACACGCACTTTACAAATGATAAAATCGAGGCTCACAGCTTAAATAAATAACTTGCCCGAGGTAATACCACCAATAAGCTGTAGATCCATGTTTCAACCTAGGTCTGTCTGTCCAAAATCCTGAGCTTTGGCTGCCATGCTGTACCATGTTACCATAATTCTGTATGGCCTCGGAAAATGCAACTCCAAGGAAACATACACTTGCATGTTGTGCTGGAAATATGTTTGCCAACTAAGCCAAAAGAACATCAACTTAGCTTTCCTAAATTTTGGGTAACTTTTTACATCAAGAGAAACCAGCAAATGCAAAATTCTCAACTTACGTATTAGCCTTCATAATTGACTGAAAATGAAAAATTTTTTCTAAATAAGTCTCACTCAAGTTCTCCCTCTTTACAGCTTCCTTTTATGTTTGTTCACAATGATGTCGTCAGCTCATGTAAGTCACAGGAAATCTGTCTCACCGCTTTTGATAGGCCCTCATATAGGCTAGGAGGCTTAATAAATGCCCCCCAAACAGCAGAATCAGAGTCCCAGGGCCCCAGTCCCCATGTTACTACAAGTATTTTGTGTTGATATGTTAACCTGTACATTAACCTGAACATCAGTGTTTTCTGAATTCCTATTTTAATTAGGTCTCTATTTTTCTTTTAGTAACACAGTAACAAAACTATGTTTTTATATAGTAATATATTTTGTAAAAATGTACAATTTTCAAAGGAAGATAGAATTTGTCTTTCATTCTTACTTTTCTTGAAGTCTTTTCTTCATTAGCTCAGCTTCACTGAGTTTTGTATGAGCCTCCTGAAGCTCCTTAAACAGGGTTGTCACCTGCAAGTTCAAGGCTTCCACTTCACTTCCAACCTGTCACAAAGGAAATCCCAAACATGCATATGGATTCACATCAGAGATTAAATTAACCTCTTTTTGAGGAAAGAATGTCCAGTTAAGACTGGTGAATTGATTAAACTTTTGACAATGAATGCTCCCATATCCTGTATGAAAAGAAGTGTTTTGGACACAAGTCTGTTTCCTCAAAGAGCATTAACTGATCAATTTGGATGCACTTGTGGTAATGATTTTAATCAGAATCAAAATTAATCCTGATTATGGTTCAAGAGTCCACGGTGATGTCAAAGCACAGTCTAATTTATCCAGTTAGCAACTCAAACTCATAGTTTACTCAGCTATTTTCACTGTACTGCCTTTTTCCTAGCAGCTGTAGAATTTTTGTCACTGAGTTTTATGATGTCTTAGAAGTCTCCGTACTTCTCTATTATGGGCTGTCAAATTAGTTTAGTTAACTGGGTACTATTACTCACAGGTCGTCTCTTCATTTCAGTTTTAAATGTTCTCCATTCTCTAGAAAGTAGTGGTCTTAGCCCAGTACTCGGCATACAGTAGGCATTCAATATACATTTGATGAATAAATGAATTAGCTAAAGTGAGTATTTCATGTAAATGTCTTTCGCATAGGCTGCTGTGGCTCTTACAGCTTCCTGGCTTCATCTACTTTCCCTAGGTTTAAGACTGTATTTGCAGACTCCAAGACAGAAGGTGAATTGCCAGGGTATAGTGACTATATAAACATGAGTTTTTCTCATTCAAACTATTTTATGTGAAGCAGTAGTGGGCTAGAACCAAGATCTTTTCCTTCTTAAGTTTCTGAGCCATATCCTCAAATTATCTCATTATAAAGTGGATAACATTCCTTTCTCATTTAGCATTCCTTTCTCAGGAATTCAGGAGAGGAAATCAGTCAAGAAGAGAGAGAGCAGTGATTTCCTACAATCGCCTAGGATAGGAATACATCTCACTACAATTTACAGTGAATGAAACTGAAATCAGGATAAGGAAATGTGAGAGAAAAAGAAAACATTCAACGCGAAAGTGATTTCTATATTTCTAAAGCCAGTAACACGTCACAAGACTTGACTCCAGGTTTTACACTACTCATGTCTGCTGGGGATGTGAGAGCAGTCTTAGAATCTTAGTACCCACAGTTTCTGTGCCTTTCTCCTCTTCTGTCTCTTTTTCTGTGCTCCCCTCTGTCTGCGTCTCGATCTCAGAACGATCGTTGGCTTTCTTTTCAAAATATGAAACTCTAAAAAATTAGGGGGTATAGAAAAGTTACTTTCTCTTTGGCTTCAAGAATAACAATTGCAGAAGCACTTAAAAGAACATTGTTCAAAATTTGGATAAAGGACCAGGGGTTTTCAAAATCTCTTTGTCAAATATGTGGTGACAGAAAGCTAACTATGGGCGGTAAACACACAATGATATATATATATGACATATTGTTGAATTGTACACTTGGAGCTTATAGGATTTTGTTGATCAATGTCACCCCAATAATTTAGTTAAAAAAAAGTATACTGACATAAAATTAATAAAAAAAACTCTTTGCATTCACTATATTAGCTTTAGTTTAGTGTTCATCCTAAAATTGGTTAGAACAGATTTAAGAGATGAATGCATACAGAAGTAAGAGATATCTCACCCTGGACATTGAAAAACACTACCTCTTTTCATGTAAGTACAATACTCAGAAATATTTTTTTAATGTGTTTTTGGGTGTGTATACATGTGCATACGTGTGTGTTACATGAGTGTTGTATCCTTTATTAGAATTCAGCGAAGAAGGAAAGACTTTTTCTTTTTGGACCCATTTAAATTTACAAGTCCATAAAGATAAACAAATGTAGCAATATTCTCCCGCTAAATCATAATCACATGAAAGCCATCCTAATACAAATGAAACAGAGACTTGTGGTTAAAGATAGTAGATTGTACATATGCATGGGATTTTTCTCTCATCCCAACCTTCACTAAAATGACTTTTAAAAAGCCATACACCTACAAGAACAAAGAGAAAGGGAGAGAGAATAGCAAGAAGATTTGGGAAGCATAGGTATAAGTGGGGACTGAGTTGGAAGCCCAAGAAAGCTGGATCTGAAGCTAACACTAGAGAGAGCCAACACTGTAGGACCCAAAAGGCTCAGGAGTCAGTGACAACAGGGAGCTCTGGATATGGGGATAGAGGTAGTGCATGTTTAAGAAGGACTATAAGACCATAAAATCAAGGGTTTTTGGATTCAGAGACATTAATCAGAGTTGAGGGCTTGAGTTCCCTACTGAAAACACGGGAGCTCACACATAGAATACTGAGACCCTCAGTCTTCTTGTCCTACTCATCTCAATAACCCGGGCATCTAGAAAAACTTCTCCCAGACAAGAGCCTGGAAGAGTCTCCTCTGGCGTATGTGACCAGCAGGAGGGAAAAGATTTAAAGTTTCTGACATGAGGATCTCAGCTAGATCTCCCTATACATGCACACAGCACTTCAGTTAGCTTCTAACTCCCCCTCTTAAATCTGATCAGGCAGCCAAGATAACGAGACACTTGAGGAAAACCTTAAAATTAAACATAAAAAAGTAAACCAAAAAGAAAAAAAGCAATTCACTGAAATTAGAGTATGCTGGCGGGGAGAGGCGAGGAGGAACTTCCAAAGAACTATCATTAATATCCTTAGAGACACAGTAAACACTATAACATAACAAAATGTAACACTATAAAAAAAACATTCAAAGAACCCCCTCTCCCTCCAAAAAAAGGAAGATGAAAGTTGATCAAATGTATCAGAAAGGAGAAGAGAGAGAGAGAGGGAGAGAGAGAGAAAGAGAGAGAAAGAAAGAAAGAAAGAAAAAGAGAAGGGGAACAGAGTTAAGAAAATTGGAGGATGGGTCCAGGAGAGCCAGTTCAAAGTAAAAACAGTGCTAGAAAGAGAGAACAGAGAAAATCAAGGGTAAGAGATTATCCCTAAATTAATTCAAGATCATTTTTCAGAACTGAGGGACACGAGTTTACAGAAAGAGCCCAAGAGTATCCAGAACAAATGGATGAAAAATAGGGCTCACACCAAAGCTCATGAGAAACTTCATTCCTGAAGATTAAAAATCAGAATAGCAATGGATATCTTAGCAGTGACATCCGGGGCTAGGATACAGTGAAGTAATGCTTTCAAAGTTCAGAGATAAAATTATATCCAGTACAGAATTTTATATCTAGCTAAACTATCCATAAAGTGTAGAGAGATTTTCAGGTCTACAGATCTCAGAAAATATACTCCCCAGGTAGTCTTTCTTAGTAAATTAGTGGAGATGTGGTAAGCTCTATTTGAAAAAAAAAAAAAATTTTAAGAGTGAGAAAGGTACTGGATTCAGGGAACAGGTGATCCAACACAGGTGAACTGAGGGAATTCCACAGGATGAGGGCAAAGGGAGATTCCAAGGTGTCTGCAATACAGCAGGACCCAGAAAGCAAGGAAGCCAGACTCTAGGGGAAAAGTCTTCACGAAGAGAATACTACCGAACAGTACTAACATGTTTGAGTATAATTGAGAGATTTCCTCATTGTAGAAGAGTATGGGTAAATTATCAAATTTTAAAAAGGTAATTATGCATAGACATAAAAAAAAAGTATAAAAAAGGAAAAGTGGTCAAGGCATAGAGCACAGCTTCACTGAGAACTCTGTGTACGTGTGTGTGCGCGCACGCACACGCACATAATAATGTAAACACTGATTCTAGTGATCTAACTAAATTTCAGTGTACTGTCATCAATGTCGGGAGGGGAAGAAGTGCCAGAGGTATGTGTTTGTGGTGACGATGATGGGGGTGAAAGACAGTTAAATCTCCACCTTTCGTAGTCGGAGGTCAGTAGATTATATGTAAAATAGGGGGAGATTTTAAGTAGCAATTTAAGCCTGCTATATGGAGGTAAATTTCGAAAGAAACAGCTAAGTATGTTGAAGTGGTTGTCTGGGCAGCAGGAGGGGGCTGTGGTCAAGGAGTTGCTATTTTTCCATAAGAAGCTGGTAGAACAACCAATTTTTTAAACTATGTGAATGCAAAACTGATTTTTTAAAAATACTTAGTGGTGATAAAGTAAAACAAACAATATTGGTATCTGTTACAAATTTCCAAACCTAACTGGTGCACAGGCATTGTTCCCAGCTAAGCAGGTAAGTGGGTTAAGAGCCATTTGGTTCAAGGTTGACGGAGAGCTTATCCCACCACTTGTATATCCTCAGCATGTTGACCTACATTACAGCTTATCTTAATTTTCTAGGGCAAATTTTCCATCTTGGGCTGACTTTCCCTTGCTACCTCTCAGTTTTTCCTGGGCCACACTTCCTAAATACTTTCCCTCTCTTTAATGGCTGTCAGTTAAAGTTTGTTTAGAAAATACATATTATGTAACATTAATCTTGGCAAACAATGAAAGAATGACAAATCTACTGTTCCCTCTCCCCAAAAACCACCTAAAACTTTTCAGAATAAAATTTAGACTATTTATACCCCTATTTCTCATAATTAATGAAAACGATTGAAGACTAACTTATTTAGAAAGACATGCTAGGTCTTGGAATGTGTTTTCATCATATCCTATGTAGTATGTAAACTAAGCCAGGTTGTTCAGGTATCAGTGATTTTATTTCTAGGTTTCAGTCCTACCTTAGCTAGGAGGAAGTCATCATCCCGATACCCACATACAGAATATCAGTCATGGCAACTAATCACTGACTTGCCAACCGTTAAATACTGAGAGAAGGCTGGCTCACAAAGCAGAGTTTTAATGCAACTGAGAAAGGGACCCTTTACAGGCTGCTCAAGGTGCGAGAGTGTAACCTCTGTCTCAAAGCAGGCCTGACTTCCTAGCTGCCATCTGAAGAGCCATGCCTGTGAGCCTCCAGGCAGAAAGCTTTAATTGTTTTGAAAGCAGGAACTATACACATATATCATATGAAAGATCAGGGTGTGTAATTAGCAAGTTCCTAAGCTCACACTTTAATTTTTAAAGCTAATCGTGTCATCATGACTGGCTAAACTTGACATTTAGAAAGGTGTACAGTACTCAGGAGAAGAAACATGCCTGTGAAATACAAACGTACTGGTTACTCATGAGTTTTAAAGCATAACATCTTCCTTTTAAAAATCAGCTGTAACAAGGTATAAAAAGGATGCTTTTATTTATGTACATATCTGCGCATTATTACTATGATTTGGGATTTGTCAAAAAGGCAGGACAAATATTTTACTCCATTAGAATACATGGTACTAGTTTCCTAGAGGCCAACCTCTGAACTTTTCTAAGCAGTAGGATATCGGGTAAAAACCTAGGATTTCTCCCTGCCCTCTTCACTTTTGAAAAGAGGTAACAAACAAGTCATTGGGCAAATGCTGATGTGTCTTCCAGATTAACCTCATTTTGAATAAATAACTTGTGTTTCATATTTTTAAGGACGTATCTTTCTATAGTTTAAAATTTAAACTTCTTTAGTAAGAAAGTGCTTCTAATAGTGCTATAATTTTAAGATTAATGAGCAATTTATACTGTCTGAGAGAATTAATTTTATGTCATAGTATATTTATGATTAAATGTTGCAATCATGGGAACCCTAAAACTACTGTATGACCTCCCTTATGTCTTGTATGGTCTAGCACTTTGCAGTTCTAAAAAGAGCATTTCCACATAGAAATTCATTGACTTCACAACTCTATAAGATAAATTTTACCCCAAAGTGTGTGTGTGTGTGTGTGTGTGTGTGTGTGTGTGTTTGTGCTTGGCGATGTCGTGTGTACCACAATCTATGAGGCCCAAACCAAAGTCATCACGAGAACAGAAAACTACAGACCAATATTGCTTATGAATAATACAGATGTAAAAATCCTTAACAAAATACTAGCAATCCAAACCAGCAACATATAAAAAGGATTATATAGCATAATCAAGTGGGATATATCCAGGAATGAAAGGTTGGTTTAAACATCTGAAAATCAATGTATTACATCATATTAATGAAGGTTTAAAAAAAAAAAATCATCTCCATAGAAACATAAAAAACATTTAACAAAATCCAGACGTTTCATGATAAAAAATGTAATAAAAGGGAGTTTATCAACCTGATAAAAGCAACTATGAAAAACTCAGAGCCGATAATTTATATAGAAATGCAAGGGATCCGGAATAGCCAAAACTATCTTTTAAAAGAAGAAAATAGATGACTCACACTTCCCAATTTCAAAATGTATTACAAAACTTTAGTAATCAAGATAGTGTAGTACTGGCATAAGGACAGATATATAGAGCAATGGAATAAAATCAAAGGTTTAGAAATCAATCTTTGCCTTTACGGTCAATTGATTTACACCAAGGGTACCAAGAAAATTCAGTTAGGGAAAGAATAATCTTTTCAACAAATGGTATTAGGATAACCGGATATCTACACACAAAAGAATGAATTTGAACTCCTACCTCACACCATAAAAAAAAAAAAAATTAACTCAAAATGGACCACAGACTTAAATGGAAGTCTTAAAAGTATAAAATTCTTATGAGAAACATAGGACTGAATCTTTATGATCTTGGAGTAGTCAATGTTTTCTTAGATATGATATCAAAAGCACAAGAGACAAAAGAAAAAATAGATAAATTGGACTACGTCAAAATAAAAAAAAACTTTGTGCTACAAATGATACTATCATGGAGTGAAAAGATAATCCGCAGAATAGGAAGAAATATCTGCAAATCAAAAATCTCAAAAAGGACTTGTATCCAGAATATATAATGAACTCAAAAAGACAATATGACTTTTTTCAAATGGGCAAAGGATTTGAAAAGCTACTTCTTCAAAGAAGATATACAAATGGCCAACATGAAAAGATACTCAATATTAGTCATCTGGGAAATAAAACCACAATGAGATACTATTTCACATCTATGAGGATGGCTATAATCAAAAAGAAACATATGGATACGGAGGATATGGAGACAAGGGAATCTTCATACTTTGCTAGTGGGAATGTAAAGTGGTGCAGCCACTGTGGAAAACAGTTTGGTAGTTCCTCAAAATAGTAAACACAGAGTTACCATATAACCCAGCAATTCCACTCCTGGGTATACAGCCCCAAGAATTAAAAAAATACGTCCACGCAAAAAATTGCATGAATGTACAGAGCAAACATTATTCATGATAGGCAAAAAGTGGGAACAGCCCAAATGTTCACCAACTGATGAAAAAACAAAATGCTGTCTAATCGAACAATGGAAGATTATTCGGTAACAAAAAGGAATGAAGAACTGGTACGTGCTACAGCATGGATGAACTAAGAAAACATTATGCTACGTAGCATAAGCCAATCACAAAATACCACGTATTGTATGATTCCATTTATATGAAATGTCTGTAACAGGTAAATCTATAGAGGCGGAAAGTAGATTACTGGAAAGGATGAGAAATGAATGCTAATGGGTACTGGGTTTCTTATTTGGGAGAAAACATTCTCAAATTACAATGTGATAATGGCTACATAACTCTGTGACTATTCTAAAACTCATTGAAAAGTACACTTTAAATGGATGAACTGTATAGTATTTTAACTATATCTCGAGAAATCTGTTTAAAAAGCAATGTATGCATATCTCAAGTTACCTATTCCATACCTTTCTCTGACTTCCTTAAGGGCATTCTCGAGTCTCTCCACCTTCTGGTTTCCTTCCCTCAGACAAAGCAGGAGCTGGCTCACAGTTAATTCCTCGGATTCCAAATAATTCCTGGCACCTTCTACAGATCTGCTCCTACATCAAGATGGCATAAAGGTTAAAAAGGTTTTCATCAGAAAACAAAAATGCCCAAGTCTAAGGATATAACTGGAGCCAACTTACAGGAACTGCCTTCTGGAACACTCTCCAATGAATACTCACTTCCTAACCAAGCACAGATGGCCCTCCGTGCTTTCCAGGGAAGGAGTGGGGACTAACGGCCTTACACTGCATGTGCTCACTTCCTCTGAGTGGTCACTGTGCCCACCACAGCAGACCACACGACTCACAGAAACAGCGGAGCAGAGGAAGTCCTGGTCTCCGATGCCCGGCTGCCCTAGAAAACTAGTCCCGAAGAGGACCACAGTCAAGGTGCTTAAGCACACGTGCTGCCTGAGGTGACATGCAGACCCGCTGGCCTTTCTCCAATGTGACAGAAGCCATCACATTCTCAAGTTGAGAGAAGAAAGTCAAATAATTAGAGCAGAGAAATGTAGATACTGTTGGTATGTCATATATTTTGAGAAGTATCACAATCTGATTAAATCAAGAGGCATGCAGAGACAGACTGCTGCTATAACAGCTAAACATTCCGACGACTGTGCTGATGCTAATGGCAGCCACTCTTGCAGTAATCTACTGAAGTTCACACGTGTCAAAAACAGCCAGGATTAAATCCCTGTTCCCAACTCCAAAGCTCAAACTGTAAACCTAGAAATCAATCTCTAACTCCTTAATATGCTTTCAAACAAGATAAAGAAACTGGAAAAAAAAAAAAACCCCACTCTGAAAACAACTGTCCTGGCTTGAGAAGAGAAATTAAATTCTTGCATGGAATGCCAAATGAGAGGAGGAGGGAAGTGACAGGGAGAGGGGTACAAAACAAGGAAAACTTTCTTCCTTCCCACCACTTCAACATTCTTTTGCTAATAAAAAAAAAAAAAAAAAACACGCAGCTATAAGGGGAAAGCCAGAGATTTCTAAAAAAAAAAAAAAAAGGGAATAACTCTCATTTATTCCCCTTAGCTGTACTGCTTCATGAAAGAATATTATTTAATATTTATTTTCTACCGTATACAAGGGCTTAGGAGCATAATAGAAAAAAAAATAATAACCCATTTTCATGTTTTATAAATACATTCATCAAGTTTTGGAAAAAAAGATACTAAAAGCCTATGAGGGAAGAGATCCTTAGAGAAACTTTCAGATAACTGTCTCTTAAGTAGACTAACATAAAGTAACCTGCTGACGGAGGATGCGCTGACGACCCATTCTGGGGGACTGCTACATGAAAGAGTCTCAGGGGCCAGGTTCCACTGCCATCTCCTCCTCAGAGTCCCCTCGCCATTTAAGAGGTCTGCTTCCTACTATCTACATGGGACATAGCAACTGGAGATCCCACAGATAAGCTATCTGGGCACTTTCAAGAATCACCCAGTGACTCAGGGCAGTAGCAATCACTGTTATAGGAGATTATACTCAGTAGTATTAGTCACCTTGGCTTGTACAGGAATGAACAGGGCAGAAAAAGTGGAAGCACCCCACTTATCAAGCGGGGCAGCCTGGTCCAGATCAAATTGCACGGGCATGCAAATCAGGAAACACAGGTCTTTTAATGGAAAACAAGTTTGTTTTCCCTTCTGATCTGATGGAGATGGAACACCTTGAGTGGTGAGGGTTAGTTAGCCCTAAAAGGCACCAAACATTATTTTGATTCTCTGCCAGCTTTGGCTGCAACATGAAACAGCGTTCAAACTGAACATTTTTGAAAGGTCCTGGTATAACTTAATAAGAAGTGATTTTTACGGCCCATCACTAGAAGTGACAAGACTGTCCAGGCTGCCTGTCCAACAGCCCCAGTCTTTCCTTACTTACGTGTCCCTGGAATCGGTTCTTGTGGGCCCAGGACTTGTCTTGATTTCCTTCACTGCCACATCTGCCTCTCCTTCCTGTAAAAGCAGAAATTAAAGAGATTTAACATAATAATGTCTGCAAGACAAATTCTCTATCAAAAGAGAAAAAGGCAAAAGATCAAGAATTCTGATGACCTGCAACCCAAGGAATATACCAGACATTTAAATGTGAGAGGTTGAAATTTGGTTACTCATATGGAATAGAAATGTCCCCTTCTCTCACCCACGTGCCACGTCAGGATTATAAATGTCTAGACGAAGGTCAGCCTCCTCTCATTCTGCATAGTCAGCCTAACCCCATAACATGAAAACTTATCTCCTTCTCTCTCTCTTTGGCAGTTCTCCTCTTCCCTAGGTTAAGTTCATGTAGAGCTAGTGACAACTCCACATACCTTCCCTGTACAGTCCTTTAAAATGCAAAATGCTAGAACTCAAGTTGCTGAAGCAAAGTTGAAAAAGAGGCACAAAGTTGTCTCCTATTAGAAATGCTATGCATCTCGGGCCATTTACGAAACAAGAGTATTAAGACCACTTAAATGATTTGAAGTAGCTCCGTTCAATGAGCTACTGGGAAAATCTTCCAAAAATGCACAGAGATGGTTCTGGATAATTTTTATTGTGACACCCTTCCTAAATCTTGGGCAGTATTTTCCGGTTCACAGAAGCAAGGCAAGAAAAACAAGTTTACACTAAAAATAACTGCCACTCATCAGTGAGGGAACATATTATGCCAACCGCATACCCTGATGTGAAAACTTCTGCTGTGCTCTTTGGGCTTCCTGAATTTTATCAGTTATTTGCAGAAGGTTAACACTCTGACTGAATTTGTGTTTCATAATCCAGTCATTTGCAGAAAGGGTATTCTGGCAAAGTGTGCTTTTCAAATGGTATTTTAATTCTCTTGATTTTGGCCACTATTAAATAGGCATCTAAAATTTATTAGAGGGCATGAAGGGCAAGGTTATTAACAGCCATTTTCTATCTCGAACTTCAGTGCAGCAAATGAATTAGAAAGTAAAAGAAGTCATGTTCTAATATTTCAGACACATCCAGTAGTTAAGCTTTTTGCAAGTTGCTCCCTTATCTACAAGGTACCTTTTTCTCTTCAGAGACGCAATTAATCTCTTGTCCTTTACATGCACTTTGACAAAGCTGAAACGATAGTGTGTATGACAGAGGATTTTACCCTCATGCGGTTTTCTCACTTCTGCAGCGAAGGAGAGGCCTCTCCTTGATTCATCCACTTCTTTAGTAGGACTGCCACACTCCCAGACACAGCCATGACAGGTGCTTCTTATGGGTCAGGACCTGCCACCTCGCTCAGCTCACTTCATTTTGGTGGCACATAAACGTGAGTTTGATAACACCAGCTTCAAACTCTGTTCCCAGAGGTCCCCAAGCAGCTGCTGTTAGAGAAGCCGAGACATCCCTCCACCCATGACCAGACACCTCTGCTCCTACCTTTCTCCACTTCTTACTTCTAATAAACCACAGTTCCTTAGAAGACCTTGTTTGAAAAGACGATTCTATTATTAAAAAGTTTTAAGGCCATTGGTTTACTGATCATGATTCAGTGATCGTGTTCACCTGAGTGAAATGCTGAACACGGCTTTGAGACCTGGTCTGAAAAAGTTAATGCTTTTTTTTTTTTTTTTTAGGTCAGTCATAGTTAAATGTCTGATTTGTCAAGACACATTGGAAAAAAGAAGGACCATCTCTTGTCGTAAAAGGTAAATCGATATTTTTCCATTTCGAGCATTATGTGATAGATAACTTACAAGCATTATGTTATACTTAAAAAATGAGAGCCAGTTTATCTTTGCTACACTGAAATTCCCCCACTACCTGGCTTCCCTGTGTTGAAAAGATATGGTGGTGTTTGTATCAACTGTCCAGGTGAGGTTTTGTAATTTGCTTAAAACAAAACCCAAGCCAGAACACTCACAGCCATCCTAATTTCAACAAAGGAGTCTTCAGAGGGGCCACCTGCGTTCAGCTTGAGCTGCAGTTCGGACACAATGCCAAGCAGATCTGCCTTTTCAGCTTGAAGCCGCACCACCTGGGTCTTTAGCTGTTCCATTTCCTGGTCTGCTTCTGCCTTGGGGACCCTCGGGTCCCCAGTGGGGTCCTGGAAGTGACAAGAAGCAAAGCAAATTAACAAATCGAACCAAGAATCCAGCCGTCACACTCGACTGCTCCACGCCCGCCGGCAAGGCAGTTTCTCAACATCTTCATCCCTTATGCTTTACGGTAGAAAATTCTAGTTTTCCCTTGGCAATTTATTTTGACATAACGTTTAAAATGAACATTTTTGTATTACTTTATTACATTTGAGTAATAGAAAATTAAAATAACTTCATGACAAGAAAGCAAGGCTTCCTCAGCATGCTGGAATAATCTGATATGAAAATAACCAACCAGACTTTGGCAAAGGTAGACTTGTAAGTTGTCCAGAATCTCAGAATATAAGGACAGAAAGCTGCCACAACGCCACCTCTTGCCTCTTTTTTCCTCCCCCAAATGTATACCCACTCCACCCTCCCCATACCCATCATGTCTAGAAGCCAGAGCACAAAGGACATCACTTGGTACAATAATGGCAAAACACAATGAAAGGTCCAGAATTCTCCTAGGTGTATAGTTTGGGTGCTACAATACTCTGTGTTGGTGTTTTAAGGGTGCTAAACATAAGTCTGTTGAGAAATAATCAAATTGAAAATTCAGGGGCTGGTACAAGAGATAAAAAAAAAAAAAATTTCAGCCTCCATAAACACTAATAATAAACGTTACTATTTCACTAAGGTCAAGGATGTGTTGTGTTCATCCTGTTGCAGTGACCGCATTTGACAAAGTCAGGAGAGAAAGACCCTAGTTAGATGCTTGGTTTTACTTGGGTGCGAGGACAGACTTGAGCCCATGCTCTGCTGAGTGGTGCCTGTGTTGCCTTGAGCAGACACACTTAGCGTCTTCGCCTTAATTTGCTTGAGTTAGAAAGAAAGACATGGTGCCACATGGTCTCTGGTCTCTTCCAGCTGTAACCTTCTCAACCTTTCTGATTTCCTCCTCAGGAAGCTTTCACTGCTCTCGTGGGTACAGCCCCACCAGAAATATATACACTTGAGATTATCGGAGGATGCAACACATTAGAAAATTGGCACACACATACACGTATATCTTCTCTGTGATAAATTTCCTAAGGAATGGTAAACAGGCCCTAAGGCTTACAGTGGAATTAAAAAGTACCCGAAGGGCATGTGTCTGGACCACAACATCTTCGTCTACCAGTTCGTCCGTAAAATACTAAAAACTGCAGGACAGGTATCAACTTGCAGCACGGTGGTGTCCCTCACAGCATTGAGATCATGCTCTGCCTTCTTTTGGAGCACTGCCTTTGTGAGGGAAATACCATAGGCCTCAGAGAACAGCAGCTCCTTATGAAATGGAAGAGTCAGGTCTAGAAGGAAGGGCTGAAAGCCTGTGCAGTCTCTCTTAGCAGTGGCATATGCCAAGGAAACGTCCATGTAAAATAATGAAAACAGACAAGGAGAGGTCCTGCTGAGCCTGAAACCGGAAGCAGGCAGGAAGGGCAGAACTGTGCCCATTTGGAATCTTTACATTTACCCACTGGCCTCACCGAGAACATTTTATGGAATGGGTTTTTAAAAACCAACTTGGCATAAAGGTAGGAAATAGAATTTTGTTTTATTTTAAAGAGGTTTAGGAAGGACTCCATTTGATTTTTCTGTCTCCTTGTAAAAGTATGTTCCTGGAAAGAATTTTAAACAAGTGTCTGAGAACCAGGGACACAAGGCCATGACACTAAGATCTCGGACTGTGAGGCTGACTTTCTTTTTCATAGCTGTGAGCATCTCTTAATTATCCTTAGGAAGTTACAAATCTATTTATTTGGCCATAAACACCTTGTAAGATAACACTTTAAATTTCTCTCCATTTTACCACTGAGAGTCTTTTCACTGACTTCCTGGACTAGAACTCCCACGGTTTACCCTCCAGGATCTCAACCCCAGCTCCACTATTTGTTAGGCTGTCATCACTTTTGAGCACTTACCATTGACCTTCGTGCAACACAGCAACTTCTCTGTCTTTCTGTGTATTTGCATGATGTCTCTAGCCTACTGTCCTGACAATGTGCCCAGGTCGATATGCAATTTTCTAATCCAAGAAAAAAAGTCTTATCTAATGACATTTGCCTAGCAACCTGCAATTAAAAGTTAAAAAGTACTCTGTAGAGACATTGTGATGTATAAGTCAGTGAAATCGGACAGAACCATTAATGCCTCAGCCTCACCCTGAGGCTCAAAGGCAGATGTCTAGAGAAATTCCCAAGCTCCTCTGCTCAAGCTGGACAGAACCCTGAAAATCCCTGATGATTTGGGGTGGGAAGGGGGGTGATCCCTGGGGAAACAGCGCCAGAGATGAGCCAGCGTGAGGGAGACAAGTCCAAGGCCTTGAGAGCTTTACTCAGTCAGGATGATGAGGGCCTAAAACTCAGCTCAAATGGTCCATGAAATAAAAATAAGGAAGAGGTGGGGAGGCAAGGGGTCAGCCCGGGAGGCACAGTTTACGGGGAGAAGGCCGATGACCAAGGATATTAAAGAGCCATATGTGTCTCTTTGTCCTAAACACCCAAGTCCTTTGTTCCAAGGACTTGTTTCTGAGTCCTGCTCGTAACTCAGTTCAACTGACCATCTGTACTGAAACAAGCTGTTCCAAGCTCCAGCTTCTGCTCTCAACTTCTTCCAATACTGGGACCTGTAGGAAAACCTACAGGCAGACCATTTCAGACAGACAGACTGCTTCTGGAAGCTTCCTTTTTGGCTTCAGTATGATAGGCCCTAGCAGGCTAAAGCCAACTGTCAGCTCACATCCCAAAAGCCAAAGGAGGAAAACAGTGTGAGATATTTTCCTCCAGAGAAAAGAAAATGTATATCTCAGGTGACCATTTCTTCACAGTACTGTACCTCAAAAATACTTAGATAATGAGAACGGTCCCCTCCCCCGCCAAAAGTGACTTAATGCTCTTTGAACTACAACACAGTTGAAACGTCAGGTGTGAAAAACCTTATCGATAGTGAAACCTTTCTAATACAAATATAAATGTATTAAAGCTGAATGCTTTCATTGTCCCATGAGCAAGAGCTGATAAGTAGTTCATTGATATAAACTATGATATTTTTCTAAACAACTTTTCGCCCTTTATTCCATATCATCCCCTTTTCATTATTTTCTTTCCATTTATGTCTTTCTTTGTATCCTTCACCCATTCAAGAAATTAGATAGAGATCAACAAAGTTCAAGGTACAATCTCAAGAAAAATCACTGATGTCTGGGATTACACTCCGCCCACCCAGCGCTCCACCCTCCAAAGAGTTACTTACTTCTGGCTTTGGAAGAAAATGAATGGCAGACTTCTGTCTAAAAAAACAGTGCCCAGCGAGCTTTCGAGTATGGGCAGGGGCTTCGCATGTGTTCTGATTTGTTTTTCATTAGAGTATTTGACACCCACTCTCGGTTGTGAGCATATTTCTCAGGTTCTTTGGGTCAATGAAAACATGGTGACCCTATATAATATTCCCTCACAACATGACATTTGCCAAACCATTCTTCAGACGTAAATTAAAATGTAAAGTGAGGAATCTATCTTAAACTGAGAGGAAGGACAAGGTCAATGAGTAAAAATTCTGAGTAACAGATTTTTTAATGTAATTTTATATCAAAGACATACCCTTGGATGGTTCTAGGTGGAGGTCCTTCTGTACTGTCTATAATCAATACAAAATACTGGTTTAGATTCACAACATTCTTTTGACTGTAATCAATATGGTCAAAGTTTTACACATTTCTTTCTCCCAATGGAAATTATTTATGACTCTTAAAACTGCAACCAATCTTCTCAACAAGAACACTTCTTTCAACATAATGGAAAACGGCTGCCTAGCCTGAATCAAGAAAGGTTTTGATCTAGAAACCTAGACAAATAAGAGTCCACTACAAATAATCATAAAATAAAATCACAACTGATCAGTCTGCTCACCTCAAATGACCTTTCTGTTTTCCCTTTTAGTTTGCCGAGTTCTTCCTTCAGTTTTTCATTTTCATGACTCAAAGCCATTAGGCGCTCTTTGGCTTCTTTGCTCTGGATCTCAAAAAAGAGGCGTTCTTCCTTCTGCTTCTCCGTCCAGGCTGAAAGCTCCTCAAATCGCCCTTTCATAGCTTGGTTATTTAACTTCATGGCTTCTGTATGGGGTTCAGAGTGAGGGTATCACACAGCAGGAGACTGGACTGGTTTAATGGATCAGACCGCCCCCAGACCCCTCGACCACGAGGCTGTGACTCAAGCTGGGCCAGGCCCGAGGGTCCGCCAGAAAAAGACTACAGCGAGACGAGCGGTTTTCGCTTCCAGGCAGGACTAGCGGCTCTAAAGTTATTTCTAGTCCTCATGAGTTTCAGGAAAATAAACTGATTTGGGTACCTCCACCCAGCGCAGATACCTATGAATAATTCCATGGAGTGATGGGTACTACTCCCGGACTCGAAAGCTGGTCCTGCCCAAGGCCACGGCTTGAGACATTAGAATGCTTCCTCTTGATGAGGTAGTACTTAGGACTAACTCTGTAGTAACAGCAGCCTGTCTTTTTTTCCCCTTTTAAATGGACAAAATGCCATTGTGCCATTTCCTCGAGATATATAAAATACTTTCTATTCTTACCTGTACCCAAAAATAAACCATGGCAACAGTTTTAGCCTTACTAAAAGCTAAAAACTCTGTGCTCTTTCTGGACTCAGGGAACCAGAGAGAGAGAGTGAGGAGTTCACCTATAAGCCTTGTTACAGGAAGGTCCAGGGTGAATGGAGACACGTGGGACCTGGTACCGCTCACCTTTCAGCTGATGGTTCTCAGTCAAGAGCTCTTTCATCTGCTGCAGCAGCTCCTCTGGGGTGAATGTGTCCAGGTTAGGGTGAGCCAGATTGGGGGGTCCATTTCCCGTGCTTTCATTGGGGCTGTCTCCCTTTTCAGTCAGGCAGCTAAGTGGTTGATGGGACATGACAGCAGTTTCTACGGAAAAGTTACACGCTGACAATATAGCTGTCCTCTGCAAGGGGTCCCTGTGAGTCCCCCAAATCCATCAGCAATTGCTAATCAGTTTTCCAAAAGTTGCCTTCTTCCTCTCCAATTGTATTTTGAACATTTTTGATTCTTTTAAACGAAAAAAAAAGTATCCTAATTTCAGCATGTGCATGTGTACATCTGTGGACATGGGTGCCTAAGGGGCACAGTGAGGAGCTGGGAAATGGAGGCAGAAGAGGAGGAACCCTAACACAGTCGTTCAAGAGGAGTCCCACCTATGTTTGCAGACGGGGCAGAGTCTCATTAAGTTGATTTTCCATTGCAAATCTTTAAACTCAAATCTCTATATTTTGGGTGAATTGTACGGTATGCTAATTGTATCTCAATGAAACTGTTAATCTCTGTATTTTATTTCTTGTATTTTTTGATAAGAAGGGAGAACTAACATTTTGGATGCTTGCTACACTGAATCACTGCACCAGACACATCGGTTTCTTCACTGAAGAAATCTTCACTGACCCCAACCAGTTATCTGTTTTACAGGTGACAGAGCCAGGTTCACTGAGGTCTTATGGGCCGTCCAAGGTTACTTAACGAGAGGCACGACCAAGTATCAAGGATGATTCCAGACCCAGACCTGTAATACGATAAAGGTATGACTGAATATTTAGCCTTCAATATTCGATTATTTTGTGAAGCACACTAAAAAGACTAGGAAATCTTGCTTAGTTATTGCACATTCTGAGACTTTAAAGCATACCACTTTGTGTAGAATCGTCAAAGTGGAAATAAATAAGAGACAAGTGTATCCCAACCCCACTTCTGTATGGCCTACCCCCTGGGCAAACATAGAAATCTCCTCTCATGACTGGATACATGCTACAGGCAAACATTTTCTTTTTCATACTTCATGGTGATGATAAGCCTTTTCATGAAGAACTGCAGTCAGTCAATCAGTCACTGGGAGATGAGAGAAATACACTTGCTGATAAGTCACTGTATCATAACATCTATGAGTGCTCTCGTAGTGCCCATATAATAAAATGCCACCAAATACACGAGTGCAGGATGGTGCCTCTTCTCAATCCAACTGGAGGTGGCCTCCCTGGAAACCGAGAGGCTGGCAACCTGCCTTTGGTCTGAAGGGACTTGTAGGTAATCAGAGGTGGTGCCACTATTGATGGGACAGCAGGCGCCAACACTGTCGCCTGCGTGACTACTCCTTAGGGCACCTAGCACAAGGAAAGGCATTCCCATGAAATTCGTTAATGAGGATGGCAAGTTCAGGAAGTAAGAAACACTGATAAAGCACAGCATTCAACTGTGAGCCCAGTGAAAGCATCTGTGTGTTACACATTCCAGTTCATTTAGAAAAGAGGAATAATGCCGAAGGGTGTTCTCTCCTAGCATCAGGTGACGAGAGTGGGCTGCTTTTGTCTTCTCCAATGAAATAATCTGAATTATTTTGCATAAAGTAATTTGGATAAAAATAATGTGAATAAAGCCAGCTTATAGCTTTCCATAAAATTCATTTTTGCACAGAATGATGCTGGTGCTAACGTTTCATAAAAATGGGTTTTTACTTAATAACAGTGATCCCATTTATTTTGCAGAGGAATACTAACATTCTAGGTAATAGACCTAAAGACAAAATCCTTGTAATCTGTATTATTTACTTGTCCGCATTAAATTTCCTCAGGTATTCAATGATTATGCTATACTCGGAAAAAGTAAATGGAAACATTTAACAGATGTTACTTTTAAAAAGTGTCTCAGCAAACATCTACAGATGTGTTTGGTTTCATTTTATTATATGCACACATTTCTTCCTAATGGTTTTTCTAAGAGAGGGGAAAGAGAAGAAAAGGTGAGAAGAGAGAGAAGGTGGAGGAGGGGAGGGGAGAGAAGAAAAGAGGGAGAGCTTTTCCCTTCAAGATTATACAGGTATTTTTCCTCCTTGGTTTTCCTTTATACCCCCACCAAGTGTTTAGACACAAACATAAGAAAGTTAAACTGGTTCTAGTTGTCACATCAGTGCTTCTCACTTTTTCAGGTTGTCCAGATTTTATAAGGATACAAAAAAAAAAAAAAAAAAAAAAAGCAAGGTTATGCTAAGGGAGACAGTATGAAAAACACTGGGTGGCACTACCCAAATGTATGACCTTCAGAAGTCACCTGGCATCTTGTGATGGTGTATCGACCTGTCTGGCAAATGACAACCATTATGGTTTGTCACTCAAAGTGTTCTTAAGCTTCTAGCAAGTTCACAGTCCGACCCACACTGTTCAACAGATACACCCTAGCACCCTCATGGCCATGCCCCACTTCTCACAAATAAGGCACATACCTGTCCTCATTATAGTAAATTCTTTGTTATCCAGTTTTGTTAGAAAAACTTATTTGGATATGCAAATGTCATAGTAAATAAAAAGTAAGTATATATTATGCCATTAATAAGCATGTAAATACCAAAATTATAAGCACGTAAATTATTACCAAAATTTTACTAAAAGCAATTGAATTGATTTTTGGTGACTCATAGAGCACTTCTGGATTTTAGAATATTGGGGGGGCATCATTATGAGTTATCACAATACAGTGCAAGTGTGAAATGTCTATTCGTAGAATGCCAGTTACAGGAAGCTGAATTCTGTTTTTAACATCACCTTGAGCTACTTTTAATTAAGCAAACACAGAGATGCGTTATAAATCCTTGCACACACCTTCAAAGGTTATGGAAATTGGAACTAAACCATTTATTCCAAGGTTCTGTCTAATAACAGAATTTCTCATAAAAGCCCAACTAATCTGGATCTGAAATGTGTCATTGTAAGCGAAGGTGATATTTAACTACAGAAGGGCAAATTGATTTAGCACAGGATTTGTCCAGATTTTACCAATGAAGAAGAATGAGAACTACTTGGAAGGTAAAAAATCAAAAGTAAACTCTCCTAGATTTATTCCCAGATCTGCTATTTGAATTCGATTATATGTTTTATCGTTCTTAATTCCAGAGGTCAAGTAATTATAGCAATGACTTGACTTTGTAGGCATGACCTTAAATCTCATTCCTGAGTTGGCCTTAAAAAGGATTCAGTCCGATCCCTCATTTGCTGCAAGAATGTCTTGTCCAGTTTCCACAGCAGATGGTCATATAGACCAGGCTTGAATGACTTCAATGACAGACAGTCTGCTCAATGACTTTAGCAGGCAACTGCCCATTCTATTACAGGGTGGCTCTGATTGCCAGAAAGTCATTTTGTATTGAACTTTAATCCGCCTTGTACTGAATTCCACCCACTGGACATTGGACCAGTGGCATAATACAGAATAAGCTTAGGCCACTGCCTTGGTGTGGCTGATTCTCCAGATCTGTTGATTAAGTATTCAAGGTTCAATCCGCATGTGGATAAGTCAGTTTTAAACAGTGAAAACCTATTTGTTGATCAGAGACAGTGCTGGCTATTGGCAAATTCTGGTTTGGGTTCACAAGGAAGCTAAGGTTCTAAGATTGCATCAACTAAACCTATCACTATCCTGGAAAAAGAACTCAAAACATATATCTTACTGAGGGGGTAAAAAACAAAACAAAACAAAACAAAAAGAACCTCACCTTTTATGCCAGAAATGGTATTCTGATTTCATAATTTGCTAACATACAGAAAGTAGATTAGATTTCACCTCATCACTCCAGGCAGGAACCTGGGAGTTATGCCTGATTCTTCCCATTCCCTCTTCCCCCAAGTCTAATGGGTCACCAAATGCTGTCATTTCCACCTCCTCTCCACCCTCACCAGCATAGGTCAGGCCCTTCTTGTCTTGTCTGAACTATAGCAGTGTTGCACTCCACAGAATACAGGATTCTGGCCTACTTTGTCCACAGCACCAGGATATTACCTGACATATATGAGGGTTCAACAGATACTTGCTGAATGAAATTTCACAGCCTCCTACATGATCTCTTATCAATTTCCATCACAGTCCCACTGCCTTCATGGTTTCTTTCCCAGTACGAGCTCATCCACCTGCTTAAAACCCTTCCCATACAAGGCAGAGTTCCAGCGCCTGAGTGAGACAAACATAGCCTTTCAGGGTCTGGACCCTACTTACCCACTGGTATCACCTGTCGCCATGCCACTTATACTCAGGGCACATTACAGAGCTCACTGTTCCCTGTAGTCTTTTGCTTCTGTGCCCTTGTATGTGTGTTCTGCCCTGTGCTTGAAATGAATGGCCTCTTTCTGCCCTGGCAAACACCCACAATGTCCATCCAGCTCAAATAGATGTCCTATTCTTTCCTCGGTGAAACAAATAGCACTTGGTGTGTTCCACCTCCTTGGCCCTTTTCTGCAAAGTACTGTAATCATTCCATGCCGGTCCATCTCCCCATCAAACTTAAGCCAAGGTCTCTATCTTATTCTTCCTAGAGACTGGCACACAGCAGGCTCTCAGTAAATGTTGAAATGAAATGAAAATATAGTTTAAGAAGCTATTTTAAAGTCTAACACTAGTAAAACACTTCCCGCTGTGTAGGTGATAAACCCGGCATGCTAATATTTTGAGTTTTTCTACAGTTCCATGGCACTCACTTCGATTCTTAAACTCAACTTTTAAAACTTATTTTGAAGATTAGTACTGTTTTTTATATCACTACAAAGGCATCTGGATATTATTTCATAACACATATTCTGTTATTTAATCCTTATACACACGTCAAAGTGAAAACAATAAAAATTTAATTTTTTTCTTTCTGAAATAGATTTTACTTTCAAAAAACAAAGTTTAAGTTTTTTCCCCTTTTCCTTTGGATTTACTATTCCATAAATTCCAAAGAACATATCGAGCAGTCTAAGTCTTTATAAAATTCACGAAAAGCAGGGCTCAGAGAAGAGAGTACCCATGTACCTCTACTTAAGGGAGGAGGTTCCATGGTAAAGTAATAAATATAGTAACCACTTCCTTTCAAGAATAAAGTTTATTTTTGTTTTTTGGAGGGTTTAGTAGGAATCCGTAGCATAAGATGCAACCTGAGGTCAATTACAAAAAAAGATATGACTTTTATAACGTTGTCCACAGTATATGAAGAACGACTAAAACTGGCACAGTAGAAAACAGATCATTTGTCCCAAAGGCTCTAATTATTGTCCTCTCTCTACAGGCTACATTTAAACTTCACTTGCCTAGTCCATTCCAGGGCAGTCCCCGCCTTGGTGGCTGCTCAGGAACTCTCCAGCCCACCACAAACTGGGCAAAGCACAATGGGGGTGGGGGTGGGGGGTTCTCCTGTTAATAGTGCCACTTGCTTAACCAGATCTGAGGTTTTGATGTCCTAACTCCACCTTACTGTACTACAGCTTTGGTTTTCCATTTCATCCTGTGGCATACAGCCCTGTGACATACATTTCCACATCACAGTTTTCCTGGTAGAGGAGGCAGACCAGAACCCCTTTTTCCTTTTCTCTCAGGGATGTTTACTGCTTTCAGTTGATCAGTCTCCGAGAGTAAAAACAATTCCTCAGCCTCATCAAATATTTATATTATCTCTCTCTATATATGGATGGATGGATGTATACATGCATATCTATGTATGCATATATGTGTATGTATGTATGCATATATCCTCACACACATGCATACACACGTTTTAGACAGAATTGTTTATGAAGATTCCTTTCAGCCGTTCAGTATCGCACCACCTTAGAGAGGTCACTTGTTTCTTAGGGTTCCTGGGCTCATAAAAGATAGTTTTTAGTTCTTAAAGTCTTCCAAAGGTGTACCCTTACCCACTTCCCTTATAATGAGGAACTAGATGTATAATCATTCCCAACCTGCGGGAGCGTGTCACCTTAAACCACCTTGGTGACCTACAGAGGAAGTCACCTGCGGCCGGCCAGGCCAGTAAAAAGGGGGAAGGGCGCTTTGGGCGGCCGCCCCCGCTGCCTTTTCACACCAGGTCAGGATCGGCGAGGACCCGTAAACCCTTCCATCGGAGAGGACTCCCTACCCCTCGACCCACACCCCTGGTGACTCAGGGTCGCAGGGACAGGGCCTGCGGAAACAGCTTCCAGGGCAGAAAAGGAGCCGCCGCCTCGCCCAGCCCCTGCCCGGCCCCTGCCCAGCCCCTGCCCCGGCTCACCTGGCGCCCGCGCTCCCGCCTCTCTCCGGGTCACTGCTTCCTCGGCATCGTGCCCGCAGGGGGAGGCCTCCGGACCCGGATGCAGATGTCGCTCGCAGACCGGCCGGAGGGCGGCGGCGGGGACTCGGGAAGCCTCGGGCTGACGTGCTGCCTCGCGACCCCGCCCAGCGGCGCTCAGCTGACTGCCGCGCGGGCCTCCCCGCCTCCGCGGGGAATTTCCTGGGCCCCGCCCCTTGCCAGGCCCCGCCCCAAGCGTCCCTTGCCTCCTCCCCTGCCGCGGCTCGCGCAGGAGCCAGGCAAAGACGCGGGGCGATGCGGATTGCACCAAGATGTCAGTGTGACTGACAGCGTTAATCAAAATAAATTTCGAATTAAACCAAATGTGTGGAGTCGGCTTTCCCCGCTCAGGTTCCCATAGAAGACCAGATCCACAAGGGGTCGCTGTGCCCCATGGAAAGAGCAGGACGGTACCAGGCATCCCTGGAATCAGGCTTCGATCTCAGTTAAAAGCCTTACATACGGATATAGTTAACTGAGCATGCATGGCTTTCCACCCGATTTTGGCCTTAAAATAGACCTTTAAAAACAAAAAGCTTGCAGGATGCTTCTTTGGCTCTTGCTACCTGGGAACAGGCCAACCATTGAGACCTAGATGCTTCACCAGGGAGTTTAAGAGATTGACCTGGATTGTACCTGGAAAGCAGAAGTATTGCTCTACTGGACCAGAAGAAGGAAGATGCCCCCGGATTAGACAGAATTAAAAGGGAGGAAACAAGACCAGAAAGGGGGGGGGAGAAGCGCCCTAGTTTGCATCCCAAGCACCCTAATAAGGAATGAGCAAGGAAGCCCGCACCCGACACAAAAGGCATCTGATCGCAGGGTCAAGGTTCGGTCAAGGCTGTGCAGCTGGTACACCCCGCCGGCAAAAGGACCCTCGAACAAGAGAAGAAAACAGAAATCAGGACGGGGCTGCAGGTGGTCTGGAAGAGAGTCTGGGAGCAGGCTTGTGCTGAAGACGAAGGAGGATATTATACGGGGAAGAGCTGGATTTAAGAATGAAGGCGTTGACATCGCTGAAATCAGTGGGAATAAGCAGCACGTGGTTGCTCATCCAGGCTGCTCATTGGTGGGAAGGAAATGGGAGGGGGGAATCCCAATACAAGTGGGAAGAGAGTGGGGTGCTCTGTTTCCTGGCATCCCGGAAGGGTTCGTCTCAGCTTCGCTGTCTAGACCTCCTGTTCCAGGCCGCTCCCCCTGCCTGGTCCTTCACACCATCCTGAAGTTAGCCCCTGGAACAGAGCAGGGACAGCTGCCAGTCTGTAACTGCCCCATGACCCAATTCCAGAGGGTCCCTCCTGGGTCTGTTAGGGGTACCTGGGGTGAGTCACACTCCACTGGGCTTCATTCTATTTTAAACCGTGTTAATGTGAGATAAACTGAGTGGCAGAGAAGCTGGAGTGGGGGCGGGGTGGATGGAGGTCATACAGGGGCTGCCCAGCTGCAGAGGGGAAGGTGGGGGGTGAGTTTCTGCTAGAGAAGGTGGTCAAGGGAGTTTTCTCCTGACCCACTTGCTCCCAGCGGGGGGTGGGGGGCTCCAAAGCACTGAGCACCCCTGCACTTCTAAGCTGAGCAACCTTGGACAAATTATCTACTCGTTCTGTGCCTTATTCTCTTATCTATAAAATGGGGGCTATAATACAGGTCCAAAATCCCCAAAGTCTCAATAACCAAAGCCTTTCTTATTTCATTTGGAGGCAAAATCTGAGCTAAACTCTGTAAAGCCTTTTACAGTCTTTATTTAGACCATTTGCAATTACTTATTTGTTTTGTTGATGGCACATTAATTATTTTGTATGAGAGCTGCCTCAGATCCTTTTGGGGAGCTCTGTTATATGAATTACATGCATGTATCACCTTGCTAAAATCCAAAATATTCTGAATTCTGAATCGGAGTTTGCGCCAAAGGCTTCAAGTCTATAGTACCAACTGCCTAAAGTAATGGTGAGGATTAAAAGAATAATACGTGTAAAACACTCAGAACAATGCCTGGAGCATAGTGTTGTATTGTTATAGCTACTGTAGAGCTAGCTGTTTCTCAGCCTGAATAGTCCAGGTGGTGCCTCCTTCCACTCACACTTCCGAGCAGGTACACTCTACATGCCCCTAAGAAAACTGAAATCGTTACACACTTTTAGTGGTTCACTGATGTAGTTTTGTGGTAGGGTATTTAGTGAGATATTCATTTGTTTATGTAAATGAGCTCTGTGCTCCGCCTAGACCCGTTTGTCTGAAGAAGGCAGCTAATCCTTTTGTGTTTCTTACCTCAAGGGCATTAGCAGGATTCTTGGAGGACCAACCTCTCTTCTAGTCTTTTGAAAAGACCCTTTCTCACTAAATACCTTGGCTATCCCAGGTGTCCTGGGGGAGCAGGGAGTTAGGCGGGATGGGGCAGGGGGCCTTTCACCGCAGTTAGAAGGAAGAATGACTCCCCCCAGAGTGGAGGGGTTAGGGAATGGTGGTCTCCTGAGCATCTAGGACTCAAGCCTCAGCCCCTGCACGAGGACACATCGCAAGTACATGTATCACACAGCTATGTGATGCATCTACTGCACCTTGGGAACCTGATTCCACAGCTTGGGCAGATCCTAGAGTCCACGCTTGTCATTGGAAATATTGCCTTCTCTGTAGAAGGACCTGTATGTTGGACAATGAGGGTATCGGCATCTAGGTTAATAGGCTAAAGAATAAATGGGCAATTCCAACGGTACCAGAGGCCCTTCTGGATTTTTGCGTGGCCCTAGAGAAGGAGAGCCTCTACCCCAGGCCTCAGTGATGCCCGACAGTGGATTCCCCTACACTCTGACTGGCACAGGCTGAGTGGAGAGAAAGTAAAGAAATTTAATATGTTTATGTGCATCTGAGCAAGTAAATTAATATTCATACTTGGGACACCAGATCCAAAAGATCTACCTATACGGTGATTCCATATACACGAAATGTCTGGAAATGGGAAACCGAGAGAGACAAAAGGCAGATCTGTGTTTGCCTGGGGCTGGGAGTGGCTTTGACTGCAAACAAGTGCAGGGGAATTTGGGGGGGGGCTGATGAAAATATTCTAAAACTAGATTGTAATGATGACTGCACAACTCTGTTGGTATAATTAAAATCATTGAATTATACGCTTACAAAAACTCCAAAAAGAACACTAGCGCCCGGAGTAAATGATTGTATTGTCCCGTAAGTGATATATATGCCCCTTTGCCTGCTGGGCCAGCGTCTCCTCAGTAGCTGGACCGGGTCTGGGCTTCCATCGAGCTTTAGTTAGATTTAGTTCACCGTTGACTCCAAATATTCCGAAGATGGGTTCCTCAAAAAGTTCAACAGAATTACTGCATGACCCAGCCAAATTCCCCTCCTAGGTTTATACCTGAAAGTATTGGAAACAGGGACTCAGACAAGTGCATGTATGAGCGTTAATAAGCCGCTTTCCTCTTACTGACACCTGACATCTACCTGTATGAGGAGTGAGGTGTGTGGTGGAAGCGTCCCCCAGAAGGAGGCCCTGGGATTAGGGTTCAGCTTGCCGCCAATTTGCTGCAGCCTCAGCAAAGTGTCTTGAGTCACAGGAACAATGAATGGTGCTGCTTTATGAAAAGCCAGAGCTTGCATGTGTTTGTGTGTGTAGGAGGGGGCGTCTTCCTTCCTCTCCTTTGTCCCCTGTCTCTAAATCATGAAACAGTAAACTCATTGGGGAGGAGTTGGCTGTTTACCCTTTAGGTGATTGTCGGTCCTCTGTGAATATTAAATAAGAATACCATAGTCGTAATACTACTTAATGACTTCCTACTCTTTCCCCATTATGTATACACAGAAGCTGGCTTACTGCCTGTCACCAAGTCAAAGCAGAGCATGGATTAAACATTAAATCCTTGTTTCCTCGTTTTGCCATAAAACTGTTAAGAGTTTTTGGAGCAAAATTTTCTGTTAAAGTATTAATTAGCTAGAGCCAGTGATTTGTAAAAATTATCACTATAAGACACCATGATTCTTTGTCATGGTCTAAAAAGCATTGTCATTATCTCCTCTGTATGCTTGAGGATTGAGAAGTGGCCTGGGTGTCTCATTTTCTATATAGCTTCTTGCTTCTGATTAAATAATTCATCTGTCAGTGCTGACACACATGTGATTTGTCTTTTTTCGATCTCACTTATTTTTTTCCAAAATGAGATGTCCTACTTCTTAGAAGTCCCAGTGGAGTGGGGGACACAGGCTTGGGTGTCAGGCTACCTGGGCTCAGCCTGAGAACTCAGGAAGGGGCCTTGCCTCTTATCAGCCAGGACAGGTGATCTCTTAGCTTCTCTCCAGCTCTAAAAAAATGGGAATTCCTTTGGTTCATTATATTTGGTGTCCTATTTCAGTAGATGGCAAATTAACTTAGTTTCAGTTCAAGCTTCTTTGTTTTTGTATTAATCAGGGTTCTTCTGAACAGAACCAATAAAATGTAATACACACACACACACACACACACACACACACATATATGTATATATATGAGAGAGGGAGGGAGAGAGAGGGAGAGAGAGAGAGAAAGAGAGAGGAGGGAGGAGACGGACAGAGAAGAGAGATTTATTATAAGGAATTGGCTCATGTGATCATGGAGGCTGATAGGTTCCAAGATCTGCAGTCGGCAAGGGGATACCTAAGAGAAGTGATGATGTAGTCCCTTCAGGTCTAAAAGCTGGCAGGCTTGAGACCCAGAAAGCGGATACTTCAGTCTGAGCCCGAAGGCAGGGAAAAAAACCAATATCCCAGCTCAAGGCAGTCAGATAGGAGGAATTCCCTCTTATTTGGGAGTGGGTCAGCTTCCAGTTTTATTTAGGCCTTAAGCTGATTGGACGAGGCCCACCCACATTAGGGAGGGCAATTTACTTTTTTCAGTCTTATCAATTTAAATGTGAAACTCATCCAAAACACCCTCGCAGAAACAGCCAGAATAATGTTTGACCAACTATCTGGGCACCATGTGGCCCAGTCAGGTTGACACATAAAATTAACCGCTGTACTTCTATAGAGGCTAACTTCACGCTTGGCTAGTTAAATTATCACAGGTGTTTTTGCAATTTGAAAAGTCACAAGTCCCCTGTTTTCATGAGAAAATGTATTCATACAGGCTTTCAAATAGACTACAATAAACCTGGATGCAAAACCTTAGCCGGATTGCCTGTGACTTTTATCCCTATAAGACCTCGGCATTCTCTCACCAGACTACACTAACCCGTTTCTGGTTTTATGGACAGACTCCCTGTTCTCTTTGACATGGGCCAATAGACAGTTGTTAAATTTATAGGCATGATGCCCTGACAAGCAGTAATATAGCTTTCTCTGAAGTTGGTCTCCTCAGATCTTCACAACTGGGTGCCAGGAGTTCACTCCCTTCTTTCCTGAGGTCCATGGATCAGTTCTCCAGCGGTTACAGCTGCAAATCGTGCAGCAAACTATCCCATCGTTATTCCCGACCCCACCCATTCCTCTTCCTAGTTCCACTGGGAGCCAAAGGAGAAAATTATTTAGATTACACGGGAGCTATTTCAATGTGGAATTCCCATAAAGCGATTCTCAGAAAGTTAATTTGACCCCAAGGAGGCAGAAAAAAGTCCCAGCCAAAACACGCTTCTTGCTGAGATAATGGGATATTCATGGAATATCGTGGCCACGTTTGGAAGAGCTGGCCGTGAAAACTCCAAGAGAAAGATCCGTTTGTGAACTTGGAAGTGCTTAGGCAATATTTCCCACCGCAATAATTTCAGAGGTCTCACATAAATGTAGAACTTTCCCATTCATCGCGTCTCACTGTAGTTCTGGGAAGCTGCTCCATTCTGTTTATTATAGAAATAAAGGAATAGTCGCTGTGAATCTTCTATAAAACGATTTTCTGTCTACCTTGGCTTCCATCTCGTGAAATTTTTTATTCACCTTCAGTGCAGAAGTATATCTTGTTTAGTTGATTCTGGCTTGGTTGGCTCAAACGTACTTCCTTTGCCTGTGTGTTCATGAAATGTCACCGGGCAACTGCTCTCTGCCTCTGCCATCCTTTCTTTTCTGCTCCGATTCCCCACCCTCCAGTTTCTCACTCTCTATCTGTCCCATCGACCTTTCCCACTGGACGGCTGCGTGATACAGCAGTGACATTTTGGTGTGCTTTCAGTGTAGGGTGTTGCCTTTCCAGAGCCTTTTCCATTTGAGATTATTTCTAATTTTGTAATTAAAAACTTTATCTGTTAAACAAATTTCAGGGATGCACAGCAGGGAGGTTTTTTGTTTGTTTGTTTGTTTGTTTGTTTTAGGGTTGGGCCCTTGCCAGTAGGCTTGATATCAGACATGTAGGGGGCTTCCATCTCAGCTACAAAAAAGGCACGTATTTGACTCCATGATACAAAGGGGGATACATTTGAGAGCTTTTATACCGGTGGGGTGGACAGAATTTTGGGATGATTGGATATGATAGGTGGGATGAAGGGAGTTGTGGAAGGCAGTTAAGATGTTTTTGTCCTGGGTGACTAGATAGGACAGTTAGCTGAGATGGGAAACACAGGACGGGCAGCGGTGTTGGAGGGAAGATGATAAATACTGTCTGAGGAATTTGAAGTACCTGTGGGATAGATGTGTGAAGTACCAATGGGGTAGGTGAGTGAAGTAGCTGTAGGATAGGTGTGTGTTGTCCACAGCCATTTGGGAAAATGGGTTTGAACCTCAGGACAGAGATTAGGCTTAGAAAGATCATCCTCAGAGATCTCATCTGTAAGGGCTGAATGCTAGAGAGTTCCTCCAATTTGAGAAGTGCTTAAAGGAAGCAGAAATTTAAAGAGGAAAGCAAAAAGAGCAGCCAGAGAGGAAAAAGGGAAACTATGCCATGTCCCAGAAGTCAAGGGGGAAAGCGTGTAGAGAAGGGGGCCGCTGAAAGTGTCAAAGCCACAGAGCCATCAGAAGGACAGGGGCAGAGAAGTAGATTTGAGATTTGGAGACTTTTTCAATCAATTCCCATCAACTTCAAAAGAATAAAACAATAACACTAAGTTGTTTACTTGTGTTTTTCGTGTGACTAAATATGTTCATAAATGTTAAATAATAAGCTCATTATGTAAAAGTGACTTTCTAAAGAGTTGGCCATTATGTGTAAGCTGCAAGACATAGTTTATATAGTCAGCTATGTATTTTTAGGACCTGAATCAGTCCCCGGAGAATTCGAGAGAAAATTTATTCTAAACCTAATTCTACATATGTCTTAGTATTCGGTTAATTTTAAAAAATGCCTTTCTCCTTCCCGTCTTATCTCCTCGATGCTGCTTAAGGCCTCATTGGAATCTTTTGCCTAATTGTTGGAGACAGGGGCAGGCAGGTGAGAGGCAACCTGTCTCATGATGTTCACTCAGTGGCTTTGATTTTTTGTACAATGTCATCTCTGGGAGATCTGTCCCCTTGTCTTCATCCCTGGTTCTCATGTGGCCTTTCAGGATCAAAAACCTGTTTCTCAGTGTGATTCATCTTACCTGTCAGCTTGTGCTAATTATATTGATATTGATTCTGCTAGATTTTCGAGGATGTCATTGTGGTGTCCCTTTCTTGAGTTTATAAATGCTGGTTTGCTCGATTTATATTTTATCTTCATTTATTCTAAGATTTATGCCTTTCCCATGAAATTGGAATCTATCTTTGGAGCAGCATGGAAATCCTTTCTATCTTTCTCAGCACTATTTCTAAACTGTTAAGTCTTTTTATGACAACTAAGAACTGGCACTTATAAAAAAAAAAAAAATGACTCAGCGGTGAATATTGCCCAAACTTACCTTATATAAATTTGCTAACATGAATTTACTGTGGCTTAGTCTAGCTAGGGTTTGGCTGAGGCTGCCACGTCCAGCTGTGCAGGCCTTTCACTGCACAGTGGTGCTTGGCCACGGGGATGGATGCAAGCCACGCACCTCCCCAGGGAAGCAAGTGCTTTTTCTCATTCACGGGAAGGCCCCGTGTCAGCCAGCGAGTCCAGGATGTGATCGTTTTATAGATCTCCTCAGCCTATGATGCTATCACGAAAGGCAGAGAGCAGTACAGACCTCGCCAAATGGCAAGAACATAGAACTCTTGCCTTTAGGGTCCAGCTGGATGTTCTGGCGCACTGCAGAGTTCACGAGGAGGCTCCTCTGCTCTGGCCACTGGTGCCACACCGTCCTTCTTGCTCTGTCACGGCCATCATGCTATGGTAGGGAGGAAAGCCTCTTCCCCTTCGGACCTCCTGTATTCCCCTCCTGTCACCCGTAGCACTGTGCTCTTCTCTCAGCCACCCCACGTCCAGGGGCCCGATGCCTCTTGTGCTGCTTTGCAGGCTTTCCACCTGGTCTTCTGTTACTGGATGCCCTGTTGTTGATTGCTGAAGGAGAAAGGAAGAGAGAGGGTAGAGGGCCAAAGAGGCTGTTTCAGATATTGACAGTACTGTCCCTACCCGCTTAGATGTCCTTCCTGTATCATTGCAGAGGCTAGAAGCCTGGGGACTGGATTTCTGAGACGCCCTGGCCACAGGGCTTAGAAGGTGCGTCTGTGCCAGAGCGGGGTGTGGTGGCCTCAGCAGGCGCGTGGCCTCCGGCAGATGGATGTGCAACCCCTTTGGGAATAGGTCCTTCGCCTATTCTCATCCCAGGGCCATGGGCATCTGTGACCATCGGCAGTGGTTTTCTGCATTTTACTGACCTCCGGGAGGCAGCTGCACCTTCTGACTTTCTGGATCACAGCTCTGAAGAGAAACTGGAAAACTAGTGGTGAATCTCTTGTTGCTATGAAAAAAAATGTTGGTACAAGTGGAGCCATTTAAAAATGGTATCGGGGTTGGGAGAGCTTTCCAGAGAAGCTGCTTTGCACGTCGTATTCCTTGAACCTTTGGATGGGGCCAAACCAGCATCGCCTTACAAACAACTGTTTATAAAGGTAGCGAGAAAGCAGACCTTCTGTCCATAAGGACTGACGATTGTGACGTCCTTTAGAATCACTAAGCAGCCACGTGCCGCTGAAGAGCGACTTAGCTTAACGCCAACAGAAATTCCTTTCTTCAGTTCATGTAATTCTTTCCCTTCTCTTTCTCATAAATCCCCTCACCTTCACCCCATCACCGGGACATAATTTGGGTTTCTGCCTGAATCTGTAACTCTGGATTACAGTTCTTTGTGACCTCAAACAGATGCCCGTTGCCACTCGCTTTGGTTTTCAGTGTTCATCGTGGGAGCCTCGTAGGGATTCCGAGTCTTATCCACCACTCCCCAGACACTAAGAACGATTGCCTTAAGTTTTAAATATCGATGATAAATGAGACTTAGAATCGTCATGCCAACTTCTTCAGAAGTGTCTTAAAAGAATGATCACCCATCTACGTTGCATTTAGAACCTACAAGTTTTGGGTTTCACTTCTTTTCATTTATTGCTGATATAGAACTTATTTACCAAGTAAAAGCTATGTGATTCCTTGAAAGATTTGCTCCAAGATGCTTCCCCTAATGGCCATCCTTCTCTTTTCTTGGGCTTCTTCCCTTGGTCTAGACACGTATGAAGTCTCTACCAATTCTAAACATAACTCCATCACCTAATAAGTAAAGCCACTCTGGGTTCCACTTTTCTCTTTACGACCACCTTTTCTAGTTTATTTTCTTTCTCCTCAAATGTCTTTTAATGACATTTGACCTTCTGACTTTACAATGTTTTATGGGATATTCATAGCTTTTTGGGGTTTTTTTTTTTTGCCTGAAAAGTGTGGATTATAGGTCAAAAATTCTCTGTTAAGCAAAATTTAGGGGATTCCTCTGCCTTCCATGGCCTTTAATATGCTGATATTCATTATTTACACAGAATTTGGTACTTCCTGAGTGCTTTTGACTAGACCCTTTTTGCTCTGTTAAGATGACTGAGGACCTCCTGTTGCTAAATTCATTGGATGTGTAATAGGGTGTAGACTTGTTTTTAGCAGAATAGCTGACATTTCAGAGTTGCTAGTCATTTCTATTTGTGATGCGAGGATAGGAGTCATCTTGGAGCTGACCCTCTTTGTTCTGGGAAGAGCCCCTGGCCTGGCGCCTTTCAGTCCAAGAGCTGTAAGGTGTCTGGGTGTGAGTGTGCGCTGGCACACTTATTCATTTTCCCTTGGCAAGGGCTGGGATGCTGGCTTGAGGCAGAACCCACACCTTGGCCCAGATCTAAAGGTTGCTGGGGTGGTCCTGACACTTTGCATGGAAGCCCAAGAGCTTTGGGGCCAGGGGAGGATATTGACACTTCAACCCTTTCTCTTTGTTGTTTTGTCAGCGTCTTGTCTGAGGCACCTCAGAAAAGAGCCTTCTTCCTCTCTGCCCGGCTTCTGAACAAATTGAGAAACAAGATGGAAGAGGGAGGCCAACCGAAGATGAACGTATTCTCTACAACTGATTAAGGCTTGGTTAGAAGGCGTAGCTTATCCTTTGGAGAACTTGGCCTGCTAATGCCCTGTGCCAGCCTTTTATAGGCTTATCCACCTAGGCAGGGCCCCGCTCTAGCTCCCACGTGTCTGGGCCCTGAAAGAACAAAGCCGAGCTTGTGTTGTTTGGGGCAGCTCACTCCCAAGAGAAACGGGGGAAATAAATGTGCCTGGTTGATTCTTCCCAAATTCACCAATCAGATAAGTCACCCCACTACCCCTAGGTTGAAGTAAAGAAATGGGCAGAGAGATCTAGGAGGCTGGCCCTCTAAGCCTGCCTACCGTCCTCCTGGTATCTGGGAAGATGTGTCTTCTCGAAATATAATAGCATGGCTAAAGAAGCAGGTAGATCTAGACCAAGGTCAGCTGATAGGAAGGGACCCTAGGGACTCCTGGAGGTTGGGGGAGCTTTTTATGCACAGCAGGTGATTGGTGCTGTGACTGCTCCTGTCTCAGACACCCCAGCACCATGGGAGTCCCTGGGAAAATGGCTGTGTGTGTGTGTGTGTGTGTGTGTACAGAGTTGTACCTTGGAGCTATGGCCTACTTTGGCATGTAGCACGTGGCTCATGGTAATACTGAGGAGACAGGTATCCTTGTCTCCTGCATCCCATATTGTCAGGCTGGCAGCAGCCTCAGTAATCCTTGGTTTTGAATGTCTCCTGGCACAGAACCGGTGGCTTTTAGTAGAGACACACCATGGAGGGCTGGCCACCTCCCCTGCCCCTTCTATGTAAAATGACATTTTCGGGGGCAGATATCTACACAGTGTAGGCATCTCTGGGGTTCTTAGACTCTACTTGAGATAGGAACCCTAAGAATGTTAGAATGGGTGGTCAATAGAGGGCTGAGAGCTTGAATGCTAAAGAAATGCCACTTTTTGGCCTGAAGAGGACCAAACCTCAAGATGGTGAAATGGGATGCATCACTTGTAAATACTTACCTTTGAATTATTTTATTGACCCTCTCTGCTGCATTTGACAGCCGTGATCATATGCTTGGCTTCTGTGTGTTTTTCACACTGCTCTGAGTGCTCCGCCTGAATGCTACCTCACAGCTAAAACCTTTGTGTTCCCGATATTCCTCCTCAGCGCCCTTTAATGCTTAATGCTTCCATGCTCTCCTTCCCCACTGTGGACAATCTCGCTCACTCTCATGGCCTTGCCCATGCCTTCCCCCAGGCGTCAGACCTCTGTGACCAGCTGCTTGCGGGAATCTCAAAATCAGCATGTTTCAACCCCCAAATTCATTATTTTGATCAAACTGGCTTTTCTTCTCTGTTCATCTCAACTCATGTCATTGACATTTGCCCATCTGTGTACATTAAAAATTTGGAGGCATCTCTGACTGTTCCCCCGTATTGAATTAGTCATCAAGGCCTGCCCCTTTTACTTCTTAAGCTTTTCCAGAATCTATGAGCATCTCTGCTTCTATCATGTGCTGATAAATGTTTAACCACCTGCTCTTGCGGAGGGGGGGAGGGGGGAAGCCTCAATTTGTAGCATTTATCAATTTCTGTAGAGTAAATATTTCCACTGTGGCTGATTTCAAGCTATCAGAGGTTTAACAGTCTCTCCCCCAAATTCCTAACAACGTAATTGGTCTTCGTGAGGTGGTACAAGCCAACTCCAGCTGACACTGGCCCTGGCCCTCGCTGCTGCTTTCTCATCCAGTGCCCCTTGCTCCAAACCCCTCTCCCCTCTGCCATTCTGTAGCCAGCTGCCTAAGAGGTCTGTTCCAAACCGTGATCTGACCGTGCTGCTCCCTACTGAAGTGACACCGATGGATTCTGTCCACGCCTCTTCCTGGCTGATACTGAGCTGTTGGTGGCACATCCCTGTCTACCTCCCCAGCATCGTTTCCAGCCCCCCGAGGGGTTGCCCCTGCCCACGCTACGAATGCGTCTGCCCTCGGTGCCCTCCTCACGCTGTCTGCCCACTCCCATCCCTTCCCTCTTCTTCAGCTCTGTTCTTTTTCTTCTTTGAGACTCAGCTCAGCCGAAACCTCCTCCAGCCATTTTTCAGGTTGAGCTGGGTCCCCATCTCTGCATGTCTGTGATAACCTTAGCGAGCTTTGATCACTGCACTCATAACCTTGTACTTATGGGGGTTTGTTTGTTTGTTTGTTTTGGTCTTTTTTTCTTTCTAGTCTATAAGCTTCCTGAGAGAGAAATCATGTTTTGGGGTTGTTTTCCCTTTCAGCGTTATAGCCACAGAGCCTAGGACAGGGACTCTCTAATTGAAATCAATCAATAAATGCTTCTTAATTACCAGAGGGGTGTGTGTGTGTGTGTGTGTGTGTGTGTGTGTGTGTGTGTGTGTTGGGGATGTGGTAAGTTAACAGTTGTACATTTATCTATTGCTGTATAATAACCATCCGCCAGCACCGCCCCCTACCGCCTAAGTTTTGGTTTAAAACTGTTAAAATGAAAAACAGAAACCAGCCTTGAAAATTCTCTGAGTAGACGAAGCTAGTTTAGTCATACAAGCAAAGCTTAATTTAGCTGGTTTTGCAAGTATAACCTGAACTGGGTCATTTCTTGATGATGCCTCTGGAAATCAAAAGCAAAACTGTTTCCCAAGGTTGATGTGAGGTAACAGCTGACCAATTCCCTATCAGTTAAGAAGCTTCCGGTATTCTAACCCATCCTCTTGAAGAACAGACGGTCCCTGCCGTGTCTCCATCTGAGCTGCTTTGTAGCAGCTCACCCCTGAGCTTCCTTCTGAGTCAGGGTTTGAGCACTCCCGCTTTGCAAACAGCTTTGATGAGCGCCCAGTGAACTTTTCCCAATTGCTGCTTTGGTGATTTGTTGGTTTTACTTCTGCTGTTTCCGAACTTGTGGCCAAACGGTAACAATTAGTCTGCTCATGAATTTGAGGTTAATGGAGTCTTCTCAGCAGTTCGTGCCTGAGTTCCTTCTGCAGATGCAGTCCGATGGGAGCTGAAGCCGGGGGCATCTTAGAGCCCGGGACTCCGGGACCCTGTCTCTTCCAGCTCAAGGGACTTCAAAGTCCCTCCAAAGGGAGCTTCCTCTGCCCCGCCTACCCATCCCCCGACTATGGCTGTCATCTGTCTGTTCCTGTTCTGGGAGGGGACAGTTCCAAGACTGCCAGATGGTTTTGAGTGTGGTTGTCCTGCTTTCAGTGTCCCTTTGACTAAGTTTCAGGCCGGTCGCGCCCTTGCTTATCCTTCTGCCCTGAGGCTGGAAACTTCCGCAGATCTTTCGGCAGCTGACCATTTGTCTTCCTAACGTCACAACTTTGGGAGCTCTGACTGGCAGATTTTAGGTCAAGAAGAATAACATGCATATAATTTTGGGGGGAGAAAAACCCTTATTTTCTTTCCTAGTTCCTCAAGGTCCAGATCTCTGACATTCAAATGGGCTCCTCTTCTTTCTCCGTTTGTCACAGATAACATCTTCATCAGTAATTTGCAACAGTTGAGTAACTGTTTTGCACACTGTTTCATGCAATACATGCATGCAAAAATACGTGCTTTTTTGAAAAAGACAATCTTTTTGAAGATGGTAAAGGAGCTGTAAAAATGATCTTTAGGGGTTTGGCAACTAAGCAGGAAAGATACTCAGCCAATAGTCTTGAGACTTGGGCTCAAGTCCTGGCTCCTTGATTTAATAATTACTTCACTTCTCAGAGCATCAGTATCCTCATCTGAAAAACAGATAACACCTCCCTTGCTGAAACCATAAGGATCAAGGTTGGAGGAGGCCCAGATGTGGTGCTAGCCTCTGTCTGGATACGAGGTGGGGGGAGGGCTCAGTGGGTGAGTAATGGCTTCTGCTGGTGCAGAAAACTGCCCCTCTGGCCCTTGCCCTGAAGCCAGAAGCTTCCGTTCCTCCCCGTGTGTCCCTGGCGCCTTTCTGGCTGCTACCCCAATGCTGGAGCTTGGATCAGTCAAATCCGTCAGCGAAATGCTCTTCCCCATTTTTCCTGCCTGGTCTACATTGACTCATCTGTCAAGTCTCAGATAAAACATCCTTAAGAAAGCCTTCCATGAACACTCCCCACCGTGCCCCACTCTCTCAGACTAGGGCCAGGAAATAGGTACCAGATGTTGGGATAAAGACAGCATTAAAAATTAAGACTCTAATCAAGGCTGAGGAAGTTAGCTACAACCTCAGTGAAGATTATAGATTTCTCTAAGCAGATGGAAGAGGTCACAAGTGGTATCCTTCCCACTCAGAAAAGCCCAACCGTACAAAGAGCACGGGTGTGGGGTCCTGGTACAACAATTGTGAAAAAGGCACCTGCTTAAATTCTCTTCATATTGAAGATGTTAGAATGTTTTAACTTAATGCCTAAATCCATTGTACGATTATAATTTTATATGGGAATTATAAGGCTAATTTGTTAGTCCAATTAGGCAAATTTTCTTAAATATTGCAACTACATAGATATCAAATCTGCACAGACGCCTTAATGCAAAAAAAAAAAAAAAAATCAAAACATGTAACTCTTGAAGATTTATGTTTTAATTCTAAATCTTCCTGGGGTTAAGAGAAGCTTACCCCCGTGGTAGGCAGCATTCTAAGATGACTTCCAAATGACTCACAACCCTTGCAGAATCCCCTCCCCTTGAGTGTGGGTGGAATGTGGAAATACGATGAGAAATCACTCCTGTGATTAGATTACCCCTCAGTTGATTTTGAGCTAATCAAAACAGATTCCTGGATGGGCCCGCCTTAACCAGATGAGCCTTTAAAGAAGGTGAAGCATCCGAGTAAAGTGCTTCTGCCGACTTTGAAGATGCAGCTGACCCCTGACCAAACAGACAGCAGAAACACTGGGACCTCGGCCCTACAACCACAAGGAATTCAATTACACCAACAACCAGCAAACTTGGAAGAGGACCCTGAGCTTCAGATGAGAACCACAGCCCTAGATTCCAGCCTGGCGACACCCTGAGCTAACGTGTGCCTGACCTCCTGACGCACAGAAACTGTGAAATAGAAAACTAACATTCGCTCTGTAGTGGGCTGCACTGTGTGCCCCACCCCAGATATGTTGAAACCCTAACCCCTGATACCTGTGAGTGTGGCCTTATTTAGAAATAAGGTCTTTGCAGATGTCATCAAATTAAGAGGAGCGTTTATAGTGAATTAGGGAGACCGGTGTCCATGTAAGGAGAAGGAGATGTGGAGACACACCGCACACAGAGATGATGGTGAAGTGAAGATGGAGGCGGAAGTTGCAGTGATGTAGCTCAACCCCAAGGACTGGCAAGGATTGCTGGCAACCATCAAAAGGTGACAGAGGCAAGGAACGATTCTCCCCCAGAGCCTTCAAGAAGGAGCGTGGCCCTGCCGACATCTCGATTTCACACTTCCGGCCTCCAGAACTGTAAGAAAATAAATTTCTGTTGTTATAAAAAAGGAAAACAAAATCATAAGGCTCGGCGGAGCCACTGTGCACCAGTGTGATGGTCGCAGTGCGGTGTGAGTGCAACGCGTCCCGATTCGCTCTCCAGACGCACCAGACCGGTGCAGAGAGCCCAGCGAGCCGCCGACCAGACACCAGACGGGGTGCTAGGCTGCCGCGCTCGCTGGGCTTTGCAACACCTGTCTCTCCACGTTCTCCACCAGCCTTCCTCAGCAGCCCCTCCTGCTTGGCTTCCTTGAGATCCTCCTCCGAATGACCTCAACAGCCAGAGCCCTTGGGTCTCGGTTCGGGGCTCTCCCCGCTGTCTCTCTCCAGGTGACCTCATCATCCCCTTGTCTTGAAATCCCATCTCTCCATTGATGACTGTCAGACCCCTTGTCAGACCCCTTCTTGAGTTTCCTCCTGGAATGCCCACCTGTCTCTTTGGGATGCTGCCATCAGGGTGTCGCACAGGCAGGTGCGGGGTAGCTATACCAAAGCAGTTCTGATGGTGCCCCCTCCAGCCGTGCCCCCTCCAGCCGTGCCCGGGGTGCCGCCAGACCCCGCCCACCTTCCTTCTTCATTTGACTTTTCAGGTCTCCGCGAGCTTGCACTTCACCTTCTCTGGCTTTCCTAACGTAGGGGCGGGTTCATCCACGGTTCCCCTGTCGCTTCATCCTGCTCAGTGCTTTCACAGTGTTTCGCATGCCCTCCGGGTTATTCGTTTCTTGTTCACTTGTTCACTTATTGGTTATTTCTAGCGTTTTAGCTTTTCTATGCCCAGGGCCACCCCAAGTGCCTGACCCATGGTAGCTGCTCGGCAAATATCTGATGAACAGATGAAAAGATGTCCTGAGCAGGTCACTTGCTGAGGTAACCCGGTCTATTCTGTAATATTAAGAGGATTCGATGCGATGTAAGATAGTATCCTTGGAAGAGCCTAGTCCGCTACCTTGTACATGGAGGTGTTTATTAAATGGTAGTAAATGTTAGTTCCTTCTCCCTTTTCTGAGCTCTATACATAAGAAGCATATAATGTGCCTCCAAAAGCTCTTTATCAAGTCTGGTATGATGCACCTTACGCAGTTCTGAGTGTGCCGAGTAGGCCGGCAGGCTGGAAAGTCAGGTGAGACTTGGTGTTGCAGTCTTGAGTCTGAATTTCACAGAGTAGCAGACTGGAAACAGGCAGGGTTTTAATGCTTCAGTCTTTAAGAGAATTCCTTTCACTTTGGGGAACTTTAGTCTTTGCTCTTAAGGCCTTCAACTGATTGGATGAGGCCCACCACATTACGGAGGGTAGTCAGCTCTACTCAAACGTACTGATTTGAATATTAATAACATCTAAAATACACCTCTAGACTGGTGTGTGACCAAACAATTGGTATCCTGTCCTAGCCAAGTTGACACATAAAATTAACCATCATACTGGGCAAACATTTTAATGATCAATTTTAAGAAGAATATTGAAATATTCTAATATTTCTTCAGTTCTCGGCTAGGTTTCATGGAGAACCTATAATATGAAATTCTTATTCCTTCCTGCAGGAGTTTGGTATTGATTTGTTTTTCTTTTTAGTGTCTTCCTCCTTACTCTGAACAGATTTGATATTTTAGAGGTGCGGAGGGGGGCTTAGTTAGGATTTTATTAATCATTACCTACCCAGACTGGGAAGTCTAGAAAAATCTTTCTTTAAAGACATCTGCGTGTCATATTTCCCCACCTCAGATATTGATTGCTTATTTTTTTTTCATTCAAAAAGCCACAAAAACAAAACAAACCAAAACAAAATCAGAGCTCTAGTAGCTAAGCTGGATGCTAGTTACAACGACAAACAAAATGTAGCTTCTGTTTTTGCTTGTTGTCACAGGGCATCTTAAATCTCATGACTTGCTTGACTAAAGAAAACAAAAGCACTTTATGAAACCGCAAAGGAAATGGGAAGGAAGTAGCAGGAAAGACTCCTTAGCTTCTGAGATATTTATTAGAAGTTGGAGAGATTTGTTGTAAATGGATATAAAGCATTGTTCCAGCAAGAAACAATTTGTTCAGAATAGTTCCAGGTGTGCAGCCCTGATGCTCATTGAATCAGATTCAGTTTTCCCAGCCTGGGATGCTTTGTTTCCAGCAGATGGTGCCAAAGGACTGGTCGTAGCAGAGGCTCTTTCAAACCCGTGAAATGTATTTACATAAGGCCGGCATCTGAAGCAAAGATCTCAAATTGCCTGAGACTCTTTCTTTTGCTCCATTTTAGTGTGACAAGTGGATCAAAATAAGAAGCAGACAAGAAAATGGTTGCCTATCCTGGAGCGTGGTATACTGTGCCATAATGGAAAGGTAGGTCAAACACAGACACAGGTAAAAATACACCCAGACACAGAGCTGGCACAAGGAACTGTGTGTGTGTGATGTGTGTAATATGTGTGTGTGTGTGTGTAAATAAAGAATAAAAGTGAAAAATACTTCAAAAAAGGTAAAGTAGAAAAACCTATAGAGAGAATAAAAATGCTGAAGAAGATGAGAGAGAGAGAGAGAGAACTCAAATGAGCATGAGACTAGGAACTTGGTCTAAAAGTATTAATATGGAAACTTCTGATAAAAGGGATCCTATTCCTCTATTTCTCGCAGTCCTCATAACAGGTAACTTGAATTTCAATGAACATCATATAAGTGGAGGATCAGGAAAAAGACACCAGATCGTCTAGAACCAACTCAGTGGAATTCTTCAAGGCAACGACTCTCAGTGCCCACCAGGACTGGGGATGATCCGAACCACAGGCAGTGCCTGTCGGGGAGGCGGAGTCAAAGCTTTACTTACTTAAAGGGGAAGGGCCCTGCTGTGGAGGAGGAAAGAAAACAGAATTGGTGGGGATGGTAGACCTATCAGAGCCACTGTCTCTTTGTTAGTCTAAAAATCTCCCATTAAAAGAACGAGTCTGCATCTGCTACGGTGGAGGGTAGAAGAGAGGGCTCTTCTTGCTGCAGTCCAAGGGTTTATTGTTCAGTTTAGAAGCTGCTTCCAGAGCAGGACCATCGACCTAGTTTGGAAAAGGTTCCCTGTCTGTGTCCTGTGTCACCGAAGGCGAGCATTGGTGAGATATTCCCATGAGCGCACAGAGATGACCATCGAGTACAAGGCTGAGAAGCTCCTGTGGTTTGTCCCCGAGAGTGCTGCTTCTCTCAGGGTTTCCTGCATGTCATAAAACTCCTGAGCGAAATGATGCTACAGGGAGTGTATGTAGTGCATAATAATATACAAATATTACGGGCTTTGCAATTTACCTCGATTCCAAGTAACTTCCAACACTGGGTCCCCAAAACTGAAAGTTCTTTTCTTCCAGAAGAGTTGATTTCTTACAAAAAGAGTATGCCATCCAGGCCGTTACAAGTTTGAGCTGAATTATAAAATCTGTGGAGGGGTGTGGTGTTGAATCTACATTATTCTAATTAATCATTCAACAGTATCTTCTAAACATACTCTGATAAGCCAGTGGCTCTTAAATTTGTGTGTTAAAGAATCACGTGAGGTGCTTGCTAAGATGCCAATTCCTAGGCCCAACTCTGGACATTCCAACTAAAGAGATGTGGGGAGCCCTGGGGTTTGCATTTAAGCAATCATTTCAGGTGATTTCAGTGCAGAAGATGGAAGACTTCTCTCAGAGAAACGTGGCCCTAAGCGAAGTCGGGATTGGTCAATCCGACAGGCCTTCCAACTCCCTTCTCCATTTATTCATTCATTCCCCTGCTCTCTCCTGAACACACGAATCTAGCAAACATTCCTGGTGCCCTAAAATTGTACTCGGTGATGTAGTAAAAATAAACAGACTCAGTTCCTGCTTGAAAGAAACTTAAATCTTATACCTGATATATATATATATATATATATGACATTATATATATCAGGTATTAGATATGTTATATATGTATATGTCAGACATTAAGTATATTATATATGTATATACATACACCAGGCATTAGACATAGTATATGTGCATATATATATATGTATCAGGTATTATAGATATGTGTATATATATATATATGTATATATATATATATATATATATAATCAGACATTGGATATGTTATATGTGTACATATAATCAGGCATTAGAGATACTGTATGTGTATATATATATCAAACATTATATGTATGTATATATAATCAGACATTGGATATATTATATGTGCACATATGTAATCGGGCATTAGACATATGCATATATATGTCAGCATTATATATATACACATATATGTATACACACATATGAATGACAATGTCAAGTGTTAAGTGCTGAATTCGTAGACGCGATGCCAATGAGAGTGTTGCAAGAATTTAGAAGGAAGTCATGTCGCATGAGCCAGTGTAGGGAGCAGCCTTGTGGAGGGCGGGACGCTGCCTGGGCACTGAATGACAAGGAGTGAGCAGGATATTTGAGATGAAGGAATGGCATTAGCTTCCCATCATACTTATTAAGGAAAAATATTATTAATATCCATAAGCCTATACTAAAGATAGCAGAGTGGCAAAGCATGACCAGGGATTAGAACTATAATCTTGTTAGCTACCTTCAGAGGAGAAATAAAGGATGAGAAGCTAAAAGTTCCTGAAACATTTCCTTATTTTTTCAATATTCTGATGCCAATTAGACCTTTTTTTTTTCACTTTAATAAGTTGATAAATAGTAGGAGCACTTGACATCACCTGTTTATTATATAAATCCTGCTTTTCTCATAGACCATATCTGTTTCATCAGCTGCTTCCAAAAAGTTAAAATTATGATAGGACACATGAAAGGTATAGACAATTAGCACCCCAAGAAGAGGAATGAGACTGTTTGAGAATGAGGGAGGAAGCTTAGTCTAATTAAAATTACTTCTTATTTTAGTAAAGAGATCTGTATTCTTTAAGACTTCCATTTAGACTTTTTTTTAAGCTACATTCTGCTTGTCTCATTACTTGAAAGAAATTTTAATCTAGCTACTTCGTCTCCATCCCCAGCTCTTCTTGCCAACATCCTACAAAGCCTCAAAAAAACGAAATATTTAAGTAATTTTGTCCAAGAGTTTTCACTGAACATATAGAGGGTTGGAATTATTATTACACCGGGCTGGGAAAGCACCAGACTCTGGAGCCAGACAATTGGGATTTTAATCTTAGGTACATCACTTACTATTCGTGTGGCTATGGTGATGTTACTTAACCTTTGTGCACCTCAGTTTCCTTATTGGTAAAGTAGACACAAATGGAGTTGTCGTGATGACTAAATGAATCCATACGTATAAAGCACGTGGAACACCCACGCCCATAGTCAGGGCTCAGTCAGTGTTAGCCGTTGTCTTGAGCCCTGGCGTTGAGAAAGATCCACAAGAGCAAGTTTCACGAGAATGTAAGTAGACTGGAGAGGTGTTACATTCATATATAATTATGATTAATTTATAAATTATTACTATAAATTATATTTATAATAATACAAAATTATTCGACACCCCCCAGAAAAATTATTTGTATCTTTCCTTTTAACAGAATATATTTCGGACTGTTTCTAAAAATGCATAATAGAAAATCGCATGGCCCAGATCTTAAATACGAGCAAGCGCAGGGACAGAAAAGAGAACCAGAGAAGAATCTGGTAGAAAAGGGAAACCTGATAAGTTACTCACAAGAGAAAAGGCCAGTTGTTGAAGAGAAACATAATTACTCGAGTAAGACCAGTCGGGAACTCCTGACGGTCATCTTTAGGACGAGGCCGTGTAATATACGAACAAACATCTTCAACACCTTTTCAACAGGCAAACGCAAGGGTTTGGTGGGGCCGCTCCCCGGACGGTCCTCAGATCATCGGCCAGCACAGGTCATAGCAGTGGTTCTCTGAGGAGGGGGATCCGTGTGACCTAGGTGCTCAACTCTCTGTCGATTCTGCTTTAGGGAGAGAGAGACTTTGGAATGCCTGTCAGGCCCAGTCACCCTTTTCTTTGCCTTTCCCCGCCCTCCCCTCAAGCAATTATTCGCTGCTCCGCATCCTGTTCTCCCTTGACTTTGGGGGCACTCATTACTCCTGGTCCTCCTTCTACTTCCCCTTCACCTTCTGCTCCTGGTCTCACGACAGCTCCTTCCCACCCGCCTCCCAGACGTTGGTGTTCCTGGGCTCTCATCTTTGGTCCTCTCCCCATCTCACTACTTATCTCCCCCGGGAGACCCAATTCTGTTCCACGACACCAGCTGCCATGTTGAAAACAGGAATTTCCCAAACCCACACGCAGCAGGGTCACAGCTTGGGCGGGGTTGTGTTCTGAGGTCGGGGTCTGAGACAAAAACAGCATTTTGCCAACCTGAGACTCGTTCACTGTTTTTTGTTTTTTGTTTTTTGTTTTTTAGTTGAAAAAGAGGTGAACTAGTGGCTCAAATTTGTAGCCATCGTGTGGAAAAATTTTTTCTTTAAAGATCAAAATTATACTGAGTGTTGAGATGTTCGTATTGTAAGGACGTACAAGGGAAATGAGACTATTTGGAAGAAGAGCAGGTTCATACACCTCCCACTTCCTGGTCAGTTCTGAGCCTACAGCCATGGGACAAAACAGCAGCAAGGAAAAAGCTAAATGATTCTTTCTCCTCTCTCTGTTATTCATGTACTTAAGACCAAGTGCACGCAGGTGACATTGCATATATTGGTGATGACTCTATGTGTCCCTACAAACTCTCACTGTGTGCCTGTTAGCCATCTTCATTTGGTTGTCCTACAAGATTTCAACCTCAACATGTCCAATTTTAATTTATTGTGTTTACTTCCCACTCATTTTTAATTAGTTATAGCGAAGTACCCACTCTATATTATTGCCATAACGAAGATACTCCCACATTTTTGTGGCTTAACCAAAATAAAAATTGATTTCCCACCTGTGCAACAGCCCAAGGTCAGCCTTGCAGGTTAGGGGGTGGGGGGTGAAATGGGGCACAGGAAGTCCACTCCACAGTGTCACTCAGAGATCCAGACTTCAAAAGCCTCTGCCATCTCCAGTACGTCGCTTCCAAGATAGCCTTGGTGTCAACACCCAGTCAGGAGAGGGAGCAGAAAGAGAGGGTGGTAAGGGCACCCTTAGGTTTTAGTGTCACATTACATGTGTTCCCGTTTTATTGGCGCAAGTGTTCACAACCCAGCAACAAATCTACACGGTGGAGGGGGAGCATTAACACCAAATTTTGGCAGAGAATTAGCCATCTCCCTTCTCCATTTCTAATTTGTTCTTCTACCAGTATTTTGTGTCTCAGTTTCCTCTTTTATAAAATGGATGGACAACTGTACTCTTCTTAGGGGTTGTTATAAAAATTGAGATAATCTGTGCAAAGCAATTAGGATGTGCCTGACTTTTAGCCGATGTTCGAAAGTTGGTTAACTATTATTGTTATTAATTAGTTGCCGGATTTCATCAGCCACCAAAGTTGCACGAAGCTAGAAACTCTTTCCTTGTCACCAACTCCCAATCAGTCAGGAAGCCCTACTTACTAATTAAAAATACATATGTATTTACATTTCTTTAAATGCAAAGAATAGATATTTCTGACAGGGAAATCAAAACAGATGGATTCAGATTTTTTTAAAAAAGAAAAGCCACTCTCCCTGGGGATCCAATGTATTCCTATGGCTTCAACCTGCCATCTTCAAAATGGGTCATATAGGACTCTGTGACTGGATTAGAGCTCCCAGCTGGAAGAGATCTAGAAAAGGCTTTTTATTCCCTCATTTTTAAAACAGGAAACTACAGCCCAGGTGATGACAAAGCTGAGACTTGATTCTAGGTTTTTTGACTTCGGTCAAGTCCTCCATTGTACTCAGCTGCTTCCTTCGTAAGAACCTTCACATACTCCTCTTGATTCTCGTTCCTCTGTTTACCTCCTAGTGTAATTTCACAGACAAGTAAACTAAGGGAAAACCAACCAAACAACTCCTCCCCCTCATCCTTACAATTTGGTTTGGTGTCTGTTAAGTAAAGACGACTACTGTGTGAATTCCACTAACCGCCTGTGGCTTCCAAACCACTTCAGTTCCGGAGTATGTACTGACCTCTGCTTCTTCTTGCCTGGTTACTCAGATCCCCAAGCCCAGTGCCATTTCCTTTCCTGCTTTTTATTCTGAGCAGCAGATGGCACTGTGCACAAGTCTGGAAAAATGTTTTCTACACTCCAGGAAAGATGAAGGAAAATGTATGCTAAACCTCCCTCAGCTTTATGTTTACCCTCTTCTTGGGTCTGAGTGCTCGTGAGTGTGAGCCGTGTACTTACAGTGACAAGCGATACTGTGTGTGTGATTGATATGATCCGGGACATTGTGGCAGAGGCTGCTGCTCGTCGATGAACTTGCTTCCTCTCCTTCCTGGGCATACGGCTGGACTGCATTTCCTGGTCATAGTTAGACTTGGCCATGTGACTGAGATGTGGCCAGTGGAACTGATCTGAGAGAAAGTGAGAGGAGTGAGAGGAGGTAGTTTGTGCCATTTCCAGGCTTGGCCTATAAAAATCTCCCATGCTCTTCCCCTGCACTAGCTGGATGTCGATGGCCAGGAACACCTAGGAAATCATGAGTCGAAGGTGGCAGAGATGGCACCATCCTGGGTCCCCGAATGACTGCGTGGAGCTCAATACACCCACTGACTTGGATCCATACTGGGTGTTATGTGAGTGAGAATTAACCTATAACATGTTAAGACACTGAAATTGTGGGGTTTGTGGTGCAGCAATCAGCCTATTCTTGTTGATAGGAGAGTTGGGTGATGAAACCCTACTTTTCCCTGTGATTCAGGGCTAGGTCTTTAACGACATTTCACAAGAAGCTTCCATGTTTCTGTACAATCGAGTGCCTTTTTCCACATTAAAGTCCAAAGAGGAAGTGACTTTTCCCTGTTAAAGAGGGTTTAAAGGTTTCTCCACCTCAGTCATTTCAGCAAAACAAAGGACTTGATATGCGGATTGGAAGACAGGCAGCCAGTAGGGAGAATGCAAGTTAGCTTAGGATAAAGACAGAGGGACTATATCATGAGGTCAGGTTTCTTTATGCCAGGCCTACTGGAGTGAAGTAAATCCTTCAGTAGAAATAAAAGCACTGTAACTACTTGGGATGAAGAGACGGGCTTTAAAGCCGACCACCAACAACGTCTCCCCTCCCCGTATACACAAGCTTCTCCTACATCAAGAGGAGACTTCTGTCACCGCTCCCTTTGAGTCCAGACTGGCCTCGTGACTTGTTTTGGCCAACAGAATGCACTTGAAGTGACGCGGTGCCAGTTCCAGCATAGGCAGCTTCTGCTGTCTCGGAGCCCAGCTGCCATCCTGTGAGGAAGCCCAGCTGGACAGTGGAAGAGCAGCGGTCAAGAGGGGCAGAACTCAGAGGACCCAGCCAATGGCCAGCACCAGCTGCCTGTCATCTGAGTGAAGTTTCCTTGGCTGTTCCGGCCCCGCTGATTTCCCAAGCTGAATGCAGCTGCGTAAGTGACCACCATCCACACCACATGGAGCAGAAGAATTGTTGATGTCAGTTCAGCCAGCCCACAGAATCCTGAGAAGCAGTAAATCGTGTCGTCAGGCACTACCTTTTGGGGGCATTTTATGTGGCAATGGATGACTGAAGCACAGGATAAGTGATAAATGCTCTTTAAAAGCAAGAGGTGGATGGCAGAGTATAAAATGCCACAGGGCACAGAAGACAATCATTCAATGATAAATTCGACAATATCCCCTATGACTGAATCTTTTACACCAGGGCACTCAAGACACTGAGATGCCATTCACATCCTCACGGAGCTTGTAGCAAAGCAGCGTGAGACAGAAATGCAAACAGCTGGTTATTAGAATTGTGTTGAGTAGGGGATCAAAAAAAAAAAAAGCAGCAATACATTCTTAAAAGCTGAAGCTGAGTGTATGAAATGAGTAAGGTTTGATTGAGTGGCTGGAGGGGATCACTGGGGAGGAGCGAAAGCATTCGAGTCTGGGGGACCCCTCACGAAGGCAGGCAGGGCGAATCGTGGTAAACAGAGGCAAGGGAATAGTCTGCAGCGGCGGGGCTGAGAGCAGGCCAGCCCGGCGAGGCCCACCTTTGCGTGGTTCCCTTGCTGCTTAACACCTGGCCTGGCTGTTCTTGGTGCCACCTGGTGCCAGATGACACCATCAGTTGTGTGACCTTCACGCCTGCCCATGTGGCTTCCCAGGGGCAAACGAGGCGGCTCTTGTTTTAGTCTGAGCGGTGGACAAATGAAGTGTCAGGGTCAGGTTCGTAAGTGACAAAAGGGATCAGAAATCGACATTTCTGCTTGAAGAAGTGGTAACCTTTCTGTTCCTATCGCCTCTGGTTTTCCTAAAAAGCATTAATTTGGGCTCTGTGTGCTTTTATGACATAAATCAATTGCCACGAGTTTTTATCTCTCTGATTTTAACCCTCCTACCTACGAAACAAAACAAAACACAAGTGACTCTACTTGCATTCTTCCTATTTTTTAAAAAATTGTAGTAAGAACACTTATGAGATCTGCCCTCTTGACAGATTTTTAACTGTAGAACGTAGCGTCGTAAACTATAGGCACAAGGTACTACAGCAGATCTCTTTGTTTTTGTTTTCTTTGTTTCTTTTATCCAAACCATACCTCATACATCATCAATACAGACGAATAACTTAAAATTAAAAATATGTATATGGAAGGTGTCCGATCAAGCCAGGGAGCAGTCAACACGGTCTGGAGAATATGCCGCCCCAGCGGTCTGCGCCTTCCAGGCCCCTCCTGAGGTCCTGTGAGAGGGGCCCGCCCAGCCTCACCCTCCGGGAGCGGCTACCCGCCCTGCAGGAGGAGCCCGGGAAATGAGCCCCTTCCGTCCCCTCCCCGGCTGCACGCTCCGTGGTTCGAGTCCATTTCTGTTCTCCCTTGTCTAGGCAGAACCGTTTAGTCCTAAAGTCTGCTCCGCCCCAAGAACTTTCCGTCGATGTCATCATTTCCCTTCCACTGTCCTCCCCACCCCCACCCCCTGCTGGGTCTGGGGCACCCATGCTCCCCCATCCCGGGCACGCCACTTCCTCTAGCAGTCAGCCTCCCCCTTTCACCCCGGCCTGGCCTTGCTAATAGCTACAGTTTGTCCTTAATAGACTAGTGTCCCCCTTAGGGACAGTGATTTGAAGGAATAGTAATAACACAATGATGACAGTAGTTTGACAGCTGCCATTTGTATGGCTGCGAGGTGCCCTTTACATGGTAACCTTCAGCGCTCACGACTGCGTATGACAGTGTCATGGTCCTCACTTTAGGACAATTAAGGCTGTGAGTTAAAGGCAAATACCTTCAATTTGCATACAAACTGGCCACCTGCCACCAAAGCCTGAATCTTTCTGCCACACCCCGTGGCTTTTCTTGTAGGGATTTGTTTATATTAATGCCAAATCAGCACTGGAATGGCCTCGCTGAGTCAGAGTGTCCCCTTCCTCCACAGGCAAATAGTCTGGTTTGCAGGCTCTTTGTAGCTAGAAAGGTAGATAGAAAAATAGATTAAATAAGTTGTTTGCAAACACTTGAGGTTCGTTTGAATTCCAACATCCAGAGCTCTGTCTAGCTCATGTGTTACTATTGTCACCTTTCTTAAAGCCCGGGGCCCAGAAATGACCCATGGGCTCCGCCCTCCTACAGCTGTCCCTTACTGAAACATTTAGACCCCACCACCCTACCCGTCTGGCATTTGGATTTCCCAGATTCTGATGTTCTTGCTGCCTGTCGTTTGTTCCTGGGCTCTTCCGGGGTGGCTTTCTCTGAACCGTAACCCCTAGAACTAAGGCCCCATGGCGCTGAGGGCTCTCACCCCGATCGCACTTCGGCTGTGCACTCCCTCTCATGCTGCAGGCAAACCATTTGGTTTTTGCTGCCTTTGTCTTCCCATACAAGGAATTTGGGGGGATCATTCTCCGAGAAATCTCAAGTGGTATTAAGATCAGAAGCTCATTTTGATTCTTTATCTCATTTTTTCCAGCTATTCCGAGTTCTGTTCTCCTGGGTTTTTTGGAGCCTTATAAGAGAGCATTAGTTGTTTTCCAGCCTCCTAGGTGAGAGCAGAGGAGCAGAGCGGGTTCTGGCTAAGTCGGGGCCAGTAATCAGTGGCACTGATGCCATCCACGTGGCTGTTCTGAGCAGGTGCATAGAGTGAACAGACAGGCAGAAATGCCCCTCGGTTCCTCTGTCCCAAGGAGAAAGGGGCTCTGCAGCCTCGCTCCCTAGCCTCCTCCAGCAGGTACTGGCTGAGTTGTTTGAATTTTAAGTTGCAGTCAAGAATGGAGAATCTAATTGGATCCCCACTCTCACTAAAATGTTTAAGACTTGCGCACAGAATATTGGCTCGTTTCTAACTTGTCTTCCTGGTGAATGATGAGAAAGGACAGCAGGGGCTAAATGTTGTGTATCTTCAGTGGATTAGAGAGATCAGACGCCCAAGATGTCCCACACCATAACCTAAGTCAGGACACCTGACCCTCATTCTCATGCAATAAACATCTCAGGAGGCTTCTCTCCCCAACAGCGACATTTAAAATTTGTTTGCTTATCCTCATCATTCTTATATAACCAATTCTGCATGTTTTGCAATGAAAATATGGAAAATTCAAACCAGATGATAAAATCCAGGTGGCTCTGAATGCAATGAAAAACAGTCATAGAATCAGACACAATCTCTCTCTCACACACACACATATACACATCCTTACTCACATATGACTGGATTTTACTTTACTCTGAATCTGATTACAATCCTCTCTTGGCCTGGTCCACACTGTCAGTGACCAGGGGACCTGGAAGGACAGCTGGGGAAACACCAAGCTGACCAACCACTTGGGGCTATTTGAGAATTGATCATGATACTTAGGAAGTACCTTCAAGTTCATGGCTGCAGTGGGTACAGCCTAAAGTTAATAGCACAGAAAGCTACCTGCTATACTGGAACCCCCACCTAAAAATGGGATGCATCCATGGGCAACCAGAGCTGAAGGTAGTGTTTTCCACACAGGTAACAGAGTCCATGGAAACAGACCAATCTAAGGTGTTGGTCCTCCTGGGGAGTTCGAAAGAGGTGCATAGTTATCATGAAAAGGTCAGGCCACACAGGCAAGACTCAGGAGACTAGACTTGGAGCTCTCAGGATCAGAGCATGTTACTGATGTCCCTTCATATATGACTGTGTAGTCTCTGGGATAACGGGGGAGGGGATCAGGTAGTTTGGGAAACTCCGCATTAAACAAAGTTAAATATGTCTCTTTAGCCTGTTTCTTCAGGCTTAATCGTGAATCTCTAAGAGTGGGAAGGAGTAGGAGGTTCTTCCCAGACTTCGCTGACCTGGGAGTCCCTCCTTCTTCACTGGGAACGTCTAACATGTCAAAGGGCGCTCATGTCCGCAAAACCCAGTTTGGAGGATGACATTTGGAAAAGTCAGGGAAGCCCCAGCCGTCCAAGGTCACCAGCTCTATTGAGACTCAGCTCCCAGCCCAGCCAGCCCAGCCAGCTAGTGGGACATCCCAAGGCAATGGGCTTCTTGTTCTCACACCCACATCCTTGGGGGAGCGTGAAGGCTCGCTACAGGTACATAAGTACATGGATTCTTTTTTTTTTCCCATGCTCTGCCAGAACCCAGGCTGTGAGCCAGCAACATGGGGCGGAGGGCTCACTTTTTTGGGCCCCACTACCATGGCGTATTTCATAAGCAGTTCCTCTCCTTATATTCCCCCCCCAATCCGGCTCCCAAGGTTGGGGTAGGAACCTCCTGGGTGGGCATGCTGGGTTTTTTTTTTTAAAAGAGAATGAGTCTATTCACTTAGTAATGTCTCGTTGCCACTCAAATGATGTCTAATGCTTCGCTTTCGTGAAAACTAAGGGAAGACCTAATTGAGTTGTCAGAGAATTCGATCATTAAAAATAATTTTGGCGGTCGATCGATCACCGTATCAGAAGGAGCTCTGTAATTGACATTGCTATGATGAAATTCCTTTCATTCTCATCTACTTAGTTTTATAGAAAATATCTCCATTGTGCTTACAATAACTAACAACGATAATTGTAAAATGGGAATAATGTTATAGGAATCCCATCAATTTCAGGAGGAAGTCTGAGGAAGACAAGTTTTTCCAATAAAATTTTACTTTTTATGCTTAATAATCATTTTTTAAAATTATAATAGATTTATGTTGTTTTGATAAATTACAAATGAATAGTGCCTACTACAGTGATAATTCCATCCAGAAAGATTCCTTTGCTATCTAGAGCTGTTGGTCACAGGAAAATTTTAAAATTAATTTCAAATTAATTAAAGCGTGCAAGATTAATTTCATATTTTTGCTGCAGTTAATTATTATGGATGATCAATAAAAGGGTATCAGGCATAAAATATATCATATTAATGTAAAATTACTCGAGGCAGGTGGGATGAAAATATTACTTTAAGGAGTTAATGAAGTAAATTTTTGCCAATTGAAGACAAGCTTGTTAGCGTATATTTTGAATGAATTATGGCAGATACCAAATTGTTATGATATTAGATTGCACTGGAAACATTTTAAAGTCATAGGAGTTTTATTTTTAAGTGTTCGATATTTCCAATGCACCAGGAATTATATCCTTCGCAACTATTAAAACGTTTGAAGATATGTTTTAGGTGTTAACTTGAAGGATGTGAGAAGACATGTAGTTTTTAAAAATTATTTTAAGGGGTAATCGACCAAGAAGTTGAAGGTGTTGCATCCAAGGCACGTAGGGAGAATGAAAAGGCAGGGAGCCAGAGGTGGCAGCGCTGGGCTGGCTGGGGCTTCAGGCTGTTCTTCCTGTCTTGAGTTCACTTCACACTCCCCCGTCTGCTTCCTCTCCAGCCCGGCGTCCATATCCATCCAGGTCTAGGTCCCCTCAGCTTCCAACTTCACGTCCCACATAATTTCCTCCTCTGGGAGCGGCACTCATTTCTTTCATGCGCATGTGGTCTTGACCCTGAGACCAACTCATGGGACCTGTCCCAGGGGGCATGGCCCCTGTCCCACAGTCCCCACCTCAGTCTTGCCCCAAATCCCACAAACCCCCAGATAGTAGGAAGCCAGAGGTGGTCCCGGTCCATGAGGCCTTGTCCACCCACCATCATCTCAACAATTAGCATTATTTGTAGGTTTGAAGTTTTCAAATGCTTCCCTTTATAAAGCATGTCTTACCACAACCTGCTGTGATAAATGAAGAAATTGGAGCTCAAAGAGTTTAAGTGATTTGCCTGCGATTATACAGCAAGAAATGGCGGGGTTAATATTTGGGTCTAGATCATCTGTCTTCACACTCTATACTTTATTCAAGATGTCTCACTGTCCCTGGGGAGTCTATTTCAGTCGAAGGCCTAAGAAAACCAACTGGGGTGGCCCACTTCTGAGCACCCTGGGTGAGAGCCCACCCCGGGAGATGGGTGTTAGCGCAGTCTCCTTGTCTGATGGCCAACTCTCTGGGGTCTCCTTCAAGATGCTCCTCCAGACACTTGGAATGGATTAACAGACAGCAAGAGGGAAATCTACACATTCTCGTACTCGGAACAAGATCCCATGGTGTGGAGCCAAAATGAGATGAGTATAAACAAACATGCGCATAAAAATGTGGAAGATTTGCCGTGACTGGTGTTTTAGTCTGTATAGTAGTTGTACCCAAAATAACACTTGGTCAGATGTCAAAATACCAGTCATCTCGCTTTAGTTTTAAAGACAAAGACTTTTAAAAACCAGGAGAACTACTAAATCAGTTTCAACTTACCTCAAAGGGTCCAAATTAATAGGTATGTCTGGCTACGTAAGTTAACTTTAAGTATACTTTGAGTATTATTCTGGAAAATGTTTAAGGAGAGTTTTCTTTTCGTTGTTAGTGCATTCAGTCTGCTAGACATGCATGTTGGAAAAATCGTTATTCCATGTGGGAGCTTGATTTTTTTATTCCTCAGTGTGAGGTATTTCATTGAGGCTGAGCCCTCAAGAACATTATAAAGTTAACTGGAATTTCTAAGAGTGATTGATTCTCTAGGTCTTAAAGGAATAAACACATAGGTAAGATGCACAGTAAATAATTTTAGGTCACTTAGTGCACACAGGAAATAACTTCCTAAAAAAGGAGGACAGCACTGTAAACAGCCCAAAATCACCCTCAAAGACCACCTGGAAGTTCAAGTGTGCAGGTGGCCCAGAGTTTAGCCTGGAACTTATTATTCCTATAGTCGTTGGTTGGCTCCAGCTTTTTACCTCTGAGTACAGCTCAACTCGCTGGTTCGTCAGGCTCCATCGATAGCTGTTTGCTTTTGTCAGAGCCAGTCTTGGGCCAGCAAACATGTTAACACAAGTCGACAGCATTACAAATACTAAATTCTTACGTGGAACTTAAAAACGAATCTGGATGAAACAATTGGGCCTTTCCCAAGCAAAACCTGGATATACTGAAAAACTTGCAAATGATAGCCTCCACGCCAGTTCTCTCTGTCAGTTCCTACTTCTGAAATGTCCTAATCATGCTCACTGAGCAGGGGAGAGACCACCTGAACCAAGAACCTCATTTCTTTGTGACTTAACTTTCAGAGACCGATATACCTACACTGTCACACTGGGAAGGAAGTTGAGATCATTTACCAGTGTAAATGACCACTTAGGGTGTGAATGGCATTTGGGAAAATCTTTTCCTATGAAACTTTCCCGTGCAGGGAAAACAGCATCTTGGTCCCCTACACATTGATAATGCATCTGCCACTGTTGCTGTGACAACTGAAAATCACCTCTCCCACATTTCCAAACACTGGGGGAGACAAGGGTACAGTCACACTACTTTCAGCTGACAATGCAATTTGCAGGGAGGACACCTGGGTCTGGGCAGGGGGCGTGGCTTAGGAAGGGGCATGACTTGCCTGAAGGTCATAGTGCAAATTAGTAGTGAAGTCAGAATTTTACTGGGAAGTCTCTTTAATCATCCTCCTGCTACTATCTATCTGTAAAGTATGAATTAACAGCAAATTAATTTACTATTCATGGTCGGTACTTGTGAAATTCTTTAAAGTCCTAGGCTAAAGATAACTATCCCAAATTATTATCTACTTATAGCTCAAGGCACGATCAGGACTATACATTACTGAAAAATAACTTAAATTGTCATCTGTTTTGGAAGTACTTTGAAAAAAATAAAAGATCAAGGGTGGACAGAAGAACATAACTACGCCCAGACTGACAGCTCCCAGAGGGTGGGTCAGGAACATTCTCTCTACATGCCAGTGCTGATTGTCACGCCTGTCGCGAGGTTAAGTCAGCCAGTGTTTGTCCATCTGAACTGAAGCACGTGCTTGTTTGCATTTGAGCTGCTCTCCCAGATAGTTTTTCCAAAGGTATCTCTTGGAGTTTCATTTATTTTTACAGTGGAGGCTTCTGTTTAGGCTCCCCTGGGTTGTGGAGAGGAAACTGGACCTTCAAAAGTAGCCTAGGTTGAATGGAAACGTGTGGGATGTGGCCCAAACATGCCATCGGTGCTGCTGGGTGGGGTGCATAGAACAGGCGCCCTTGCCAGCCCATAAATCCCTCCCTCCCAGAAGCCCGAGCGGAGTGAGCAAGATGCTGCCTGCCAAGTGCTCTGAGCTGCCTGGAACAAGGTGCCTAACAAACATCAGCCTTATTATGGTTTCTAATCTGCAGATCTGGGCTCTGTGTCTGGAAATACAAAGAAAGGAATGGGGCTGGATAGGCAGAAGCAAATGTAGCTGCATACCCCAGGCTGCTGCTTGCTACGGGCTCTTCCGACAAGAGACTGAGCCTCTGCTCCTAAGCCTCAGCAAGGCCTAGCCATCTGCCTGTGGTAGGAGCTTCCTCTCCTGGAATGTAAATGCTGTTTTCTTTTTCCTTTTTTTTTTTTTTAATAAACAATCAACTTTTGTTCATTCCCAGCAGAGCTCTCACACAGCCCTAGGCCACTTCTAACTGAATTGTGGGGACATTGGGGACACTGCTCTGGTCCTCTGGCTCTCCTCTGAAATCTGTTAGAGACCTCCCCTGGAGAAAGCTGTCTTTTAGGGTTCTGTTATTAGTTTCACCTCTCTTCCTGGCTCCAGGGGAGGAACTTGGGAGTGTGAACACTCAGGTTATACACCAGCCCGTTTCACTAAACGAGGCAGTTCATGATGCCCCCAGATCTAAGGATGTCTTTTTGGAAGTCAGAGCTGCTGGGGTATTCAAAACTTAAGAGATGGCTTTGCAACCTTCTCATAATCTCACCCCTGATAACAGCCCTACCTTCCAGCTTGCCGATAATCCAACTCACTGGCCTTTGGCAGTTTTGTTTTCGAGTTTGACAGAAGCACAGAACTAATATTGAAGCTGCCTTTATAGGTCTTTAAAAAAATGACCAAGGTTGTCATGGAAACTAAAGGCAAAATGACCAAGCTCCAAGGGGACAGGTGGGGGGAGTCTTTTGCTTAATTGCTTATGAAGATATGTGAAAGAAACAGAACATTCAGGCCTGGTAAAATGATAGATCTGTTTAAAGGGAGGAAATGAAAGAATTGGTAACAACACCCATGGGGAGGCCCAAACCCGCAGCGCTGTTGAAATCACTGGCTCTGTGGAAGTGTTTTGATTAGAGAGTTTTAATTGTACTACCTCTCAGATTCATGCTGGGGTTAAAAAAAAAAAGAAAGAAAGAAAAAAAGCTTAAGTTACATTGACTATTACGTGATTAAATTTAGAATCTCTGAGGAGAAAAACGAAATGGTTAGCACATATACTTCTTGGCTGGATTTTAAATCCCTCTTTAAAAAAATAATTACCCGAGGTTTCATTAAGAATTAAATAAGAATGTAGAATGTTTCCTAAGTTTCAGTGAGTTTAGTCACTTTAGACCTTTTCTGTCACTGTATAGAAAAGACAGAGCCCAGGTATTCTACACCAAGGGTAAGACTGCACAGTTATAAAACATGAGGTGGTCTAATTTTTTTTAAAGTTTCATTTAACACTGAAATATGTAGCAGAGAACAAAATTAAACCTCTCTTTAAAAAGTGCACCTTTGTTCCGGAATGTTCTTTGTAACGGCAACAGGCCTTTCAGAATGAATTTCTGTAGAGATCTCCCACGGAAGCAGTTTGTAAAGCTGTAGGTTGTTGAGGCTTGGCGAGGAAAGGGCTAGTGCATATAATTTCAGAAAGCGGGTGGGAGCGTGACCATTTAATTCTTGATGAGTAAAGTCTAGAAGGGTCTATCAGGATGAGGGATTGTGTGTTGGTGCTATTATGATGGTGTTATTTCCAGGGTCCAGCGGAGCCCAGATTCTGTTTTATGACTCGTCCCTCCTCTGCCAAGAGTTCTTGACCTAGGAGAGACACGTCAGGTGCAAAAGCTAAATGGGAAACAGAATACAAGACCTCTTTATACCTGAGGATAATGGATATTAGAAAAAGGCCACTCGAATGGAATCCACTTAAAGTTGTGACCAAAATGTTGAGGTAGACAATGTAAAACAGGTTTGATAGGTATGATTTTTGAAAAATCAAGCAAAACTTATAAAAATGAGTTTATGTTGCCTTATTATGAACAAAATGATTTTATAATGACAGTTGTATACTAATCGTTTGCTCAGCCAAAAATAAATCAAGTGTTGACTTCAACGATGTGACATGCGGTTACTTTGGTGGTCCTCAATGAACTGTACTTCCTTCTGTTTGTACCCTTAGGAGTACCCTCACACACTGATTCTGGGCTTGACCATGTGACTTAGCTTTGGCCAATAATACATAGCAAGAGGGATGCAAGTGAAGGCCTGGTAAGTCCTCGCACATCAGGCCTTATCCTCTTGGAAGGCCTCGTTTTGGAACCTGTCCACCATACTACGAGAACGCATAAACAACAATGCAGAGGAGCCCACAGTGTTGGAGAAGAACCGAGGCCCCCTAGCCAACTCTAGGTGAGCTCCCCGCCAGCAGCCAGTACCAATTTCTGGCCATGTATGTGAGTTCTCTTTACATCTTCTACACATCCCAGCTCTAAGCCACAACATGTGAAGCGTAGGAACCTCCTGGTCAACCCACAGAGCTGTTAAGAAGTAGTAATAAATTGTCATAAGCCATTACATTTTGGGACGGTTTGTCATTTAGCAATAGATAACTAGAATGGAAACTGTCACCTGTAAGTGGAGCCCTGCCATAACATGTGGCATTGGTTTTGAGTCTGGAGAAGGAATGGAGAAATTTGGAAGAATGACTGACTGTTAGTGGAGGCTGAAGAAATTCCTCGCAGAAGCTGAAGAAAAGCCTTGAGTTATGTATTGTCAGAACAATTAGCAAAACGGGTTGCCAGTGGAAGTACGGGAAATAGAAAGGGTACCTAATGAACTTGTGGATCTGGCTAAAGAGATTTCCAGGCAGAAAGTTGAAAGTACCACCTGGCTTCTTTTAGCTACCTATGGTGAAACACAGAAGGAGCAAGTTGAGCTAAAGAAGAAACTATTCAGATTTAAAGCAGAATGTAGAAGAACTAACAATGAGCTAGAACTTGTGGGTTTAATAATAAAATTGTTTTTTAGCCCCAGCCTGTCCAAGAAAAAAATTCTCAAAGAAATAAATGACTTTGGTTTGAAGATAAAAACCAGGGTGATGGCAATAAAACATATGGCCTCAGAGCCAAGGTCTCTGTTAAGGCATCAGAAAGATTTAAGGGATATCTCAAAGTCTCAAAGATCCTCCCAGCTAAACGAGAAGGCATCTAAGAATCTTAAGGGTATTTTCCCATAGGACTCTGATTTGCAGCCCCAAACAGAGAGAGGACTGTCTTGAAGAGATTTGTGAGAGTGGTTTTGTCTAAGAGTGTGGATAATGATTTGATGCAGAAAACTACAAAATTTGTAATGAAATTATATTAGCCGGGATTAAAAAGAGACAGTTCAAAATGAAAAGATACCTCAAGACACTCCAAGCTCCTAGGGGGAGGAAGCAAGCTGAGAAAGAAACTCGGCTACAAACCTGGGTATTTCTCTGGGAAAAGGAAGGATATTTCAGAGAACAGAGCCTAGAGCACAGGGGGAAGAGCTAAGAGCCACAGAAAATCACTTCAGGAACAGAACTGGGCCATAGTCAAGAAACCGTCTCCATGTGCCTGGCTGTATTTCACAATTTCTCTGGACCAGAAACTGCAATGTACCTTCCATTTTCAACCTTTTTAAGTGGGAATTTGTTTTGCAGTTTTCCTGTTCTTGCCCTTTCATTGTATGTGGGTGTGTAAAGGCTAGAAAACAAAACTTGTCTGTTTTGTTTGCACTTCAGATTGAGAGCAGCCTCACTCCAGAGACCTTGATTGCATCTGGACCTGATTTGGATAATGAGATTCTACATCTGATGCCATAATGGGATAAGAGCATGGGAGCTTTGGAGGGGGTAAGTATATTTCATGTGTGAGAAAGGCATGGTCCATTAGAGGCCAGAGGGTGCTCTGCAGTAGACTGTACTTTGGTGGTCTTCAGGAATCTCGTCTCCTGGTATTCAGACCTATGTGTGCCTCCCTCCCTTCCTCATTGGCTCTGGGGTTGGCCATGTGCTAGCTTTAAACAATGGGACTTTTGCAAGTGTGGAGACTTGATAAGCACATGCACATTGGGGCTTGTCCTCTTGGAACAGTCCTCTTCGAAACCTAGACACTAAGCTGTGTGAAAGCCCAAACAACCATGTGAAGGTAAACTGAGGCCCAGCAGACAATTAAGCTAAGCTCTCAGCCAATGGCCAACACCAACTTCCAGTCATGTAAATGAGGCCACGCTGGACTTTCTTGTCATTCCAGCATCCCAGACAATAGCACAGAAGCAGAAGAACTACCAGATCAGCCAGTAGAATGGTGCAAAATATTACTGTTATTGTTAAAATCACTAAATGTATGGGCGATTTGTTATGCAGTCAGGAGGTTAATAATTTTTAGATAAAATTATATAATGGCAGAATAAAATATCTTTTGCTATTTTTGCAAAAATATTCAGGGATTTCATTTAATTTTTTCCCAAAGGTGTCGTTAATCCTTTGATATTTGAATCTCTTTATTTTAAAGTATCTTTTATGTCATCATCCTTGTTTATTTTCTCTTCTTCGGTTGTTAATTGGTCAAATTGTGCTGTATCCACATCTATTTTTGGCCTGGCAATATTTCTTTTATCAACTTCATGAAATCCTGCATCTTTTGCAATAGTCATAATTTCTTTTCACAGTAAACTGCTGCTATATTTGAATTTATCATCTGCCATAATGTTGGTGGGATAGATACTAATGACTTTAAAGGAGGAGTGTTTGGTTCTGGGTTAATTTTATAAGTGGCCAGCTTATTACTAAATAGTTTTGCTTTCTGATGGCTTTGCTTCTCTTCAACGGTTCAGATGAGCTCTCAGACAGTGAGGGCCACCCCATAATACTCTACCTATAGCTGAGTAGCCCCCAGTACCAACAACGCTGGGCTTCCTGGCAAAAGCTGAATTGGAACAAGTGATTTAAGCTCACAGTCTAAGAAGAGCTTCCTACTTTTCACCCTGAATCTAAGTCTCGGTACGACCCACTCAGGTATAACTTGGGGGAGGGAGAGCTAGAGAGAAGTCTGGCCTTCGGGCCCATTCTAGCATGCCATTCAGGGGTGGAAGAGGTGGGAAACAGAGAGGTGAATGCTCCGAGAATTCAGCTGCTGCAGTCTGCGGGAGGGAGCTGAAGAGAGAGGTCTGCCCCCCGTGTTGTCCTCAAAGACACCATGAGTCTGCTCATTAGTAGATATGACCTAGTGAATGCCTTAGGCTCTCATCAGTAAATCTTTATCTCTTGGAACAGCCCTCTTTGAAACCTATCTTCATTTCTTGGGGGAGGAGGGAAGAAAGAAGAGATAGAGCCATCGAGGAAAAGAAGACTCAAGAATCCCATTGGTCTACGATATCTGTCTCATTGGAGAGAATCTGCCCATTGGGCGATGGGAAGTTGGGAAGTCACCAGGTAGAGAAGGGAGGTAGGTGTTACACTTGAGGACATGTTGCTTTATGTGTCTCCCTTCAGTCTGCCCAGTGGGAAGGATTAAAGAGAACCGAGCCCAGGAAATCACACTTCCAGCAGAGTTGCTTGAGCAGCAGATTAAGAGAAGCTGGTCAAGGGAATAAGGTCTTGTCTGAATTGGAGTTCTGAGAACTTACTGCTCAAAAAGAGCTGTAAGGTTTTTTTAAAGCCAAGTTTTCCCCAAAGTCAGTAGATCTAGGAGGGAGCTGACTCCAGGGGCAGATTGAAGTGGAGCGAGAAATTCTTGACGGATAATCGGGAGATCAATACATGATGAAGTTGTGATCAAGAAGAGAAGAAAGATGGAAAGGAACCAATTGTACCTTGAATTGGTTTATTTAAAAAAATTATCCCAGAAGAGTTATCTACTTTTATTGGTTAATGTTATTCTAGTTATTTTCACAAAGAACTACATTTTTTTAAAGAGCAGAACATTTATAGTTGTATAATATTAAAGCTATCATCTACCCACTCAAAGCCCACACTTTTGAGTTTGAACACATGAATTAAATACATTAGAGAACATTTAAATTGAATAAACAGTTTTAGTGTCGAATAAACTTCTAGAAAGCTGAAGTTATACATTTTTAGGTATGGGACATTCATTCATTCACTCATTCATTCATTCATTCAACAAACATTGAGTGCCTGCTCAGTGCCAGTCATTACATCTAGTGTTCACATTATTAATGAAGGTTTGGAAAACTTATATTTAAAAGGTATAATGTGTGAAGTGGGGTCACTGGCACTAAGTCATATTGCTAAACAGAACAAAGTCAGCAATGGAAAATTTGGAGAAAGTTCTGTAAAGTACTTTATTTTAGGGGTAAGTGTTGCGGAAATGCTGACTGCATAGACCTTTGCAGTAGAGCACAGGTAGAAAGGTTAATAAACGCAAGACGGCAACTGAAAAATACTCTTATCTTGATGCCTTTGGGGTTTTGTTAGGAACAAATCAGTTGGACTTTTTCCTAGCAATATCTAGTTTTACTTCCATTTCAGAGTAATCTTTATTAACCCTTTCAATGCAGTGCTTTCATCATAAACATATGGAGACCCAAACTTCTTCCACACTTTCATTTCTCAACAGTCATCACCATGTCCTATCAAGCTGAAAATCCTATAAGATCCTTTATCCAGAATAAGAGGCCATTTCTCCAGCACTCTTTTCAACAGGATTTTAACTCTTCTATGCAGCTGGCAAAAACATCGAACCAGCAAATTGAAAACACACAGTGGTATGTATGTTTAGAGCCTTTATAAACTTTCCCATGCGTGCGATTCTACCAGCTTTACACATTCCCTGAGCAGATACTGATTAGCTGAGCTATCAGGCAAGAGCTCAGAGGTGAAAATTGGTCTGGCGTGCAGTTTGTGAATTCCAGTTTATTGAGTGGACCCAGCTGTGGGTCTCTTCTTCTGCAGGAGGGTTCTTGCCTTTTAAGAACTTTCTTCCACTCCACTCCCCATGGCTTCTATCACCTCCCCAGGAGACTTCACTTCCTATGGGAAAGAGTCACTTACTGACAACATGTCAGGGACACTCAGAGCAGCTTTATGATAAATCTCACACATTCCTTCTCTCCTCTCCTCCCCGACTGTGGCCTATTTTTTGTGTGTGTTTTGTTTTTTCATTTTGTTCCAAGGACACTGGTGTAAAAAGAAGGTCCGTGAAACCCACCTGGCTCTTAGTCCATGGCTTGGTTATGCTCTAATATGTAAAGGGAGACTTGGCTTCTTAGAGACCTGAGACCCATGTGCTTAATCCTAACCTTGTCAGGCACGCAGACATTTAATTGAAGGTATTCAGAGGTTGTTGAACAAGATTTTCAAGCCGTTCTTTCCCAGGTAAAGGTTATATCTTCAAAGGTAAGTTTTTCTCTCCCCAACTTGTCCAATTTTACCAACTCGAGCATCGACGGATGCATACTCCAAGAAGACAGGGTCTCTTTAATTTATGGCTCTATACCCAGTGCCTAGAAGAGTGCATGACGCTTCATAGTTGAAGGGTGAACGTTGAAAGTTATTTGTTGAAACGTAACTGTCGAATGATGACTATAGAGAGTCAGAATGCTCAAGCTGTGCCTGGTATTTCCGTTTAGTATCTAAACATTTATACAAGAGGATATTGGGAATTTGGTTTGATGGACTTAAAATTATAGCAGAAAGTCTTAGAGCCTCATCTCAGTTGCTTGAAAAACCAACTAGTCTCCCTGTTTCCATTTTGCCAGCTGTGCAAAGGGCTATTGGCAGTGTCTTCATCATGACAGCAGAGTGAGGAAGCAAGCAGAGCACTTAACCAAAGTGCTCGTAACACCTACAAAAGAGCAGTACATTTCTCTGGAGTACTAGTCAACCCCAAACATAGTTCGTTCTTTCTCTGAAATGCAGATGCTTAAAATGACATATATTAAAATGTCTATCGAGAGTTTGAGCTGCTGGTTTCTGTTCTCTCCAGACAGGACACCATTGTCATGGACTCATGGTCATTGGAACGGTCATTTAGGCTGAATATTAGTACCCAAATTGGGAGAACTTGGAACTATCATAGACAGTGGCTACGTGTCTTAAACCTGACTTCTGAAAATGTAGCACGTATGAATGTGCAGGGTAAAACAAACGAACAAACAAACAAACAAAAAACCCCCCAAACGCAGTTGTCTCTTAGCAGTCCCCAAGCATTCCTTTTATAGAATAAAACTCCAATGGAGTTTTAACGCACGAAGTTATCTCATAAGAAGGAGGCCCCCTTTGGGAGGCAGGAGACCGTAGGCAGGGATTCCTAACCCCAAGCCCCGTTCCCAGCACCCCCAACTGCCTGTAGTTATGTGACCCTGGACAAGGCATTTAACCTCCTGAGACTCCAGCTTCTTTATCTATGAAATAACATTGGCTTCCTGCCTCCCAAGGAAACCAGAAGGAAGAATGAGTTAACATTTACATTGCACACTGGGAGCCTCCAAGAAAGGCACCACAAGAGCAGGAAATATAATAGGAAATATGTGTTTTTTTAATTTGTTGGTCGCAGGTCAGCCTTTTGGGGCCTATTCCCTATGTCCAGTATTAAAATAACAGGCAAACATAAAAGAAAGGTCTGAACCTAATTCAGGTAGGATAACTGAATCATAGCTGCTGGGTTTTGTTTGCTCGTTCTTTATTTAACTTTGTGGGAAAAAGATATGTGGGGGAGGTAATTCAGTTGCTACTGGGAGAGGTATCCGAACGAGGCCATATTTAGGCACAGCAGAGAGGCACCCCTGCTGGAGATCAGCAGGAGGCACAGACTGAGTGGCTGAGATTTGGAATTCATCAGGATGGTCCGCTCCTGGAGGATAGAAATCATGTCCTAAGTGTCCCACCTCTCCAGTCCCTTTCCAGTGCCTGGCGTACCGCTGCTGCTCAGTTCGTGGGTACCTAATGAATGCATTGATGGAGGTCTGAACGCGGCTTCTTTCTTCGCCAGCTCTGTGCTCCTTTTCCTTACCTGTAACTTGGGAGTGAAAACACCACCTTCGCAGGGCTGTCGCGAAGGTCACGCGAGTGACATGTGTAAAGCTCCCAGCACACTGTCTGGCGCACCTTTGGGGCACACAATCCCGGTAACTGTTGTGATGACTGTTAGTGCTCTCAACACTAATGCTGGGGCCCCATGGCAGCGTAGTGGCCAAAGCATGGTTGGGTTCGTATCCTGGCTTTGGGACTTACCAGCTCCCAGAGAGCAATGGTTTAACCTTTCTGGAACTTGGTAATAAAATCTTATCCACGTATCAGCTCACCGTCTAGAATATAGTCTGGGATGATAAAGAGTACTGGATGCTCTTTAAAAATCTTGTATCGTAACATACATTGAGAACATGCAAACAACATATTTATGAAACACAGTGAATAAATAGAGGTCAAGACATGGACCATTGCCAGCACCGAGGAGCCCATCGTGTGCTGTCAGATCATTTATACTCTTCTTCCACTAAGCATTATCTCATGTGCATGTCATTTAGAGCATTTAAAAATAGATTTAATTGTGATTCATATATTTGAACAATTTATTAATGTGCTACAATTTATTAAGTTCTCATAAACACAGATATGTTTGTTCTCCTGATGTGCCTGTTGCTTCTTGCACAATTACCACACTGTTTCGAGCATCATAACCATACAATGTACTTTAATATCTGGAAGAGCAAATTATTCTGGCCAGTCTGCTTTTGAAAACTTCTTAGCTATTCCCCTTATTTATTTTTTTCTCTTTTTTATTTTGACACATTCTCAAACTTACACAAAAGTTGCAGGTGTAGTTCCGACAAATTTTCTTTCTGAACTGTTTGAGAATAAGTTGTTCCATCACTTGAAAATACGTTAGTATTTCCTATCATCAAGGGCATAGAAATTGAAAATTAGCATTGATTTGTTACTATCATCAAAACTTCATATCCCATTCAAATTTGCCACCAGTCCCATTAATATCCTTTATAGCAAAAGGATCCAGTTCAGAGTCAAATGTTGAATTTAGTCTTTTGCATGTTGTTTTTCATCTTCTTCAATATGGAAAAGCTACTGGATCTTTCACTGATTTTTGTGAACTTGACAGAAAGATTATAAGCCAGTTATTTTGTACAATATTCCTCAATTTGTGTTTGTCTAATACTTCTTCATGATTATGTTATACATCTTCAGTAGGAATATCATAGAATTGACGCTATGTTCTTCTCTTTGCATTTTATCAGGTGGGAAATGGTTTCAATTTGTCCCATTACTCAGGATGTTTACTCAAATTAAGGTGATATCTTCCCAGCTTCTCCGTCTATAAAATGGTTCCTTTTTCCTAAGTAAATATTTTGGTGGGAGCTATGTGTAACTATGTACATATTCCTAAATGTTTTATTTATTCATACATTTACTAATGTAAATTCATGATTTACTATTTTATTCTATGGCTTATAAGCAATTAATATCAGTATTAATTTTAATTGATCATTAGGAGCTCCTTAAGTTTTGTGTGTGTGTATGTGTGTGGTGTATGCGTATTGACATGTCTCGGTTGTTTTTTGAGCATTCTTTTACCCTTTGGCACAGAAATATTCCTGGCTCAGCTGAGAATTTTTATGTCCACTTCCCCAACTCGTCTTTGATATCAGCCGTTTCTCCAAAGAGCCCTGGTTCCTTTGAGTGGGGAATGATATTTAGAAACCAGGATCTGGATGTTGGGTGCTCTCATTGCCACTGAAGTGTTACTTCTCTTAGGGCCTCTCAGTGGTCAAAGCTGGGGAGTGTGTGTGTGTGTGTGTGTGTGTGTGTGTGAAGGGTGTCCCAAGAGTCTTAGTGCAGTTTCAGGCTTTAAGAACTTCAGAAGTACAAAAGCTATAAATTCACAACAATATCATTGGGAAGTTTAGTTTTGACAATTTACACTTGGTTTTGATAATTTTGAATAATAATTTTTTAATTCTAAGGTTTTGTTTGTGACGATTTTATGGATAAACATTTCTGAGACCAGTGAATTGCTAGAGGTTCTCTTGCTTGACCAATCCTGTCACCTATCTATCTCCATTAGACTTTTTTCTTGTGGGATCCCATCAAAACTGTCATGTATACATCATAACACCATTCCTCCAATGAACTAGATAACCTAGGTGAAATGGGCAAATTCCTAGAATATAAACTACCAAAAGCTAACTCAAAAGAGATAGAAAATATGAATGGATCTATAACAATTAAAGAGATTGCATCAGTAATCAAAAACTTCCTGCAAAGGAAAGCTCAGGAAAACGTGTTTCGCTGATATATTCTACCAAACATTTGTAGAAGATTTAACACCAATAAATTACAGATTCTTCCAAAAAATAAAAGAGAGGATACTCCCCTGCTCATTCTATGAGGCTAGTATTACCCGGATACAAAAAAAAAAAAAAAAAAAAAAAAAGAAAATACAGACCAATGTCTCTTATGAATACAGACATAAAAGTCCTCAAAAGTAAAACGAACTGAATCCAGCAACATATGAAAAGAGTTATACACCATGACCAGGTGAGATTTATCCCAGGATGGCATGGTTGGTTCAACACAGGAAAATCAACACGCCATATTAATAGAAGTAAAGGACAAAAATCACATGATCGTATCAATAGAAAAAGGAAAAACATTTCATGAAGTGCAATACCTTTTATGGAAAAACATTCAACAAATTAGAAATAGCAGGGAACATCTTTGATGTAATAAAGGGTATCTCTGAAAAACCTACAGCTAACATCATACTTAATGGTGAAAGACTGAAAACTTTCCTCTAAGATCAGGAAAAAAGAACAAGGATTTTGCTCTTGCCAATTCTATTCAAGTTCTAACCAGGGTAATTAGGCAAGATAAAGAAATAAAAGGCATCAAGACTAGAAAAGAAGAAGTAAAGTTATATCTACTTGCTAATGATATTTTATAGAGAAAATCCTAAGAAATCGAAAAAACTATTGAAGCAAAGAAATGAGATCATCAAGATTGCAGGATACAAAATCAATATAAAAAAACAATTGTATTTCTACACACTAGCAAAGAATAATCCAAAATGAAATTAGGAAAACAATTACATTTACAAATAATATCAAAAAACAATAAAATGCATAGGAATAAATTTGACCAAATATGAGACTTGTACATTGAAAACTATAAAACATCATTGAAAGAAATTATAAAAGGACATGCCATGTTCATTGATTAAAAGATTTAATATGGCATTACTTTCTAGACTATTCTACAGATTCGTCCTAGGAATACAGGTTTGGTTCAACACAGGATGGCTAGACTAAAAAACACAGATAAGTTCGGTGAGGATGTGGAAAAATTTGAATCCTCATACATTTATAAAATGGTGTCATTGCTTTGGAAAATAATTTGTCAGTTCCTCAAAAATGTTAAACATAGATTTACCACATAATCCAGCAATTCCACTCCTAGAGATTTTCCCAGGAGAGTTGAAAACATGTTCATGCAAAAACTTGTAAAGGCATGTTCTTGGGAACATTATTCATAATAGGCAAAAAGTGGAAACAACCCATATGTTCAGCAACCGATGAATAAAAATATGATCTCTCCATACAATGGAGTATTATTCAGCCATAGAAATGAGTGAAGTACGGATTCATACTGAAACATGACGAAGCGTGAAGGCATCATGCAAAGTGAAAGTAGCCTAACACAAAAGGGCACATGTTATATGATTTTGTTTATAAGAGTCCAGAATAAGAAAATCTCTATATAAAGTAGATTAGTAGTTGGAGATATTGGGAGAGGGGAAAGTTGGGAGTAATTCGTAATGATTCGGGGATTTCATTTGGGGGTGATGAAAATGTTATGGAATTACACAGCGGTGATGGTTGCACAGTCTTGTGAGTGTACTAAAACCCACTGAACTGTGCACTTTAAAAAAGAATGAACTTTATGGAATGTTAACTATATCTCAATTAAAAAGCAAAACCAATGATGGTTTTTTAAAGAAAACTCATTATTTGAATAATTCGAAGGCTAGAATTACAAATGAAGTATTATATGCTACTGAGGAGTAGCTCATGAAAGTTTTACAAAATTTGGAAATTGACTAGAATGATGTATAGCACAGTATAGTAATTATAGTAAGTTTAATTTAAAAGAGTTTAATTATATATAATTGGTACACAGTAAACTACCTACATTAGAATGTACAATTTAGTACATTTCGACATATGAATATACTCATGAAACATGACCTCATAACACATCCATCATTCCCCAAAGTTTCCTCGTGTCTCTTTGTAATGCTTCCTTCTCATGTGTCCTCCCCGAGGCCCAGACGACCTCTGATCTATTTCTCTTACTACGTATTAGCTCGCATTTCCTAGAATTTTATATAAAGGAAACCATACAGTATATTACACTTTTTAAAATTCTGGCTTCTTTCACTTAGCATAATTATTTTGAGATTCATCCATGTTGTAATGTGTATTAAGAGTTTGTTCCTTTTTATTGCTGAGTAATATTTCATTGTATATAGTCTGCTTATCCATTTACCTGTGGATGGACATTCGGGTTGTGTCCAGTTTTGGGCTATTACAAATAGTGCTGTAATGATGTTCATGAGACCTGAGCTTTACATCGTGAACTGGGTGTCATCTGACCCAGCCAGCCACAGGTTGTATGCACACAGCAGCAATCTATTATCTGATGGGAATATAAGAGACTGAGCTCGAGCAGGTCCAGGAGGTATAGTAAGTTGTAGGAGCAAGTGGCCTAGACTCTTTTGACTCTGAAGGTGCAGTGCCTCTTCCCTCTCCTCAGTCTGGTCTCTTGGGCATGTTCCTGATAACTTAGTTGACTTTAATAACCCCAACCAGGCTTACAGATTGTTCTGTATTATATGTACCTTGTAGTGCCACTCGGGATTGATCCTGTAGGACACTGGTGAAGGAAAATTCTCCCAGTGGGTTGCACACGATGTCTAGACTGAGAAATGGCCAGTAGTATAGATGGACACTAACTCCTGGGCAGTTGATAGTGGTTTGGTTGGATGGCGTATTAGGCTTCACTAGAGAAACAATATACGTATGTATGGAGATCAGTTGGCTCACGTGGTTATAGAGGCTGAAAAGTACCCTGATCTGCCATCTGCGAGCAGGACACCCAGGGAAGTCACTGGTGTGATTCAGTCTGAGTCCAAAAGCCTGAGAGCCAGTGGAGCTGACGGTGTAAATCCCAGTTCAAAGGCAGGAGAAGGTGAGATGAGATGTCCCAGCTAAACCACTGAGGCAGGGAAAAAGGGGGCAAATTCCTCCTTCCTCTACCCGATGCTCTATTCAGTCCTCAGCAGATGGTACCTACCCACATGGGGGAGGGGAATGCACTTTACTGAGTCAGTGCTTCACATGCTAATCTTACGTGGAAACATCCTCGCAGACACACCCAGAAATAATGTGTAATCTGGGTACCCTGCGGCCCACTCAAGTTGACACATAAAATTAACCATCACGGATGGGAAGGAACTTAAATAAAATTAGAAAATTGGTGACAAGGACATCTGGGGAAGAGGTATATGGATGGACCTCTTGGGATGGTCAGAGTGTAAAGGTATTTTTGTCCCATGTGAATGATGGGCATTCACGATGAGTTTTTAGTAATTAAGCAAGGAAATCATGTACTCTGTAGATGTCAGTCTCTTTTCCCAGCCACCCAGTGATTGTTCAATGGGCTCATGAAAACGGTGGCCATGGAGATAGGGATGGAGGCTATGTACTGACTTGACAACACGGACACACCCTCGCCAAGCATAGCACCACTGCTGAGGTCCTACTATGTCGGCAGCAGAGACATTGATGACCTAACCTGTCCTTATTCACATGGATGACCAGCCAGCCACCTACTGGTGGGTCGATTGCAGTTGGACCCCTTCCATCTTGAAGGGAGTGGAGATTTGCCCTCATTGGAATAGATATGTTCTGGATATGGACACGCCCTTGCTGCCCACGTCGCTTCTGCTGGTAGCACAGTCTGTGGACTCACAGAACACCTTCCCCACCGTCATGGTATTTCCCACGGCGTTGCTTCTGACCAGTGATTTCCAAGCCATCACTTCTTTCCGAGCATAGGGAATGAGCAGTGGGCTCTTGGCCATGGAATTAACTGGTTTTACCCCACACTCCCCATCACCTAGAAGCAGCAGGGCAACATTTGAAAGCTTACTAATGTACTGGCTTACTGAAGACTCAGTTATTGTGTCAGTTGGGAGTCAATACCCCAAAAGGATGAGGTGCTGTCTTAAAGGAGACAGTATATGCTTTGAAACAGAACAATATACAGTGCTGTCTCCCCCACAGCCAGATCATATGGATCTTGGAATCAAGGGGTAAAAGCAGCTTGTCTCACTATTACGCCCCAAAATTCATTCATAGAATTTTTGCTTCCCATCCTGGCTACCTTGAGTTCTGCTTGTTTGCCGTTCTTAGTCCCCAGAGAGGAGCTGCTCACCAGGGGACACATCCATTGGCTCCAGGTAAAGAACCCCAGTCAGCAAGGCACTCCGCCTGACCCTACAGAGGAGAAGGAAAACATGACCAATGTGTCTGCGAAGAATCCGGGCAAGGGACAATCTCTCAACGGGGCTCGCTTCTGGAAAATACATTCTGGGTAGTACCGGAAGAGTTTCGATTCTAAGTTTATACAAGAAGAGAGAAAACGGCCACATGTACTGATTCTATTTATTTGCTCGTCTACATCGAAAGAAAAGTCATGGTTTTAAAGTCTGTAGAAGTGGACAAATCTTTTCCAGGTCTCTGAGGTACTTGAAGATGCAATTAAAAAGAAAATCTTTCTTACCACCTTGTCTGCATAAGTTATATCATAGGACTAAAATAGAACAGGACTGCTGCTTAATACAAAATTAATGTTAGTCCCATTACATACTCATTTAGCCATTAGGCGATAATGCTGAGGTTATCAGTATTCATGTACTCTACTTACTTCTAGATAAAGGGCCCACTTGGGCCTTTAAAGCATTGCCTGTTCTGTCAATATCCTAGTTTGTAGTTAATGAGAAGACCGAGGCTGGGGTTTGAATCTTGGCTCAGTCACTTTTTATCTCTGTGATCTTGGTTAAGACAGTTAACCCCTCTGTGCCTGTGCTTCCTTATCTATGAGAGTGATAGTGGTATCTACTTCAGGAGTGTTGTTTGGAGAATTCATTAACATAACATATGCAGAGTCCTCACAACAATGCTTGGCCAGTAATAAACAATAAATTAATCGTTAGCAATTGTTACTATTATAATTTGACAATGCTTGCCAAGAATATAAACCCTTTTTATACCCTTTATCTCTCTTTCTCTAGCCAACTTGCAGGACACCTGCTAATTAACTGTTAGGGACTGAATTGTCTCCCACCCTCCCAAATTCATATGTTGAAGCTCTAACCCCCAATGAGACTGTAGTTGTAAATTAGACTTTTAGGGAGGTAATTAGGGTTAAATAAGGTCACGAGGGTGGGGCCTTAATCTCTATGAGGACACAGTGGGACAGTAACTGTCTACAAAAAACCAACCCTGACCTTGGCATCTTGACCTTGGACTTCCAGTCTCCAAAACTGTGAGAAAATCAAGGTCTGTTTAAGGCCTGTGGTATTGTGTTATGGCAGTCCTAGCAAACTCAGACAATAAGAAATGTCCTAATTCACACATGAAGTGAGACAAATGAGCAGTGCCAACAGTTACCAATGTCACCCTTAAACACCATTTCTCTGCTGTAGGAAAATCTAGCATCTACCATGGTGGGGGCACACTGGAGAGTCACATATGCCATTGCGACTGCTGCCCACATGAATCCTTCTCATAACAAATTGTTTTCAACAAAATTTATTGAGGCCCTAGAGTGACTCCCACAGGCAGGGGTTTGTTGTCACCTGTGAGGAGCACTCACTCTTATTTCTTTGTGCTTTTAAGCCCATCCTAGAGGGTTTTACAAGAAGAAGAACTTAGTCGACGGAGTCACTGATCAGATTCTGGACGAGTGTGACCTCACGTCAGCTGTGGCCTTCTGTTCCCTCGCTGGCTGGAATCCTGATCGTACCACTTCTGGGGATGCACAAAGCCCTCCCTCGGCCGTCTTCCAGGTCCTGGAGTCCACCCTTCTCATGGCCTCTTCCTCCTGAATCCTTGTTTTGACCGGCTGGATTGTACCCCAGAGTCGCCTTTCAAAAACTGGTCACAACGAGCATGCGTGAGTTTAGCCATCCTAAGTGAAGACTGAGAGATTACAGGAAGGAGATTTGGGAGTCGGGGAGGTGAGGCCCAGCCTTTCATGCTTCCTATCCTCTTTTCTGCTTATCTTTCCTTCCAGAATTTCCTAAGAATTCTTTTCCTTTCAGTACATAGAAGAATTCAGTTGAGTTTCAAGGCTCAAACTCACAGAAACCCCAGTTCATAAGATGCTTGCAGATCAAAGAGCCTTCCATTTTAAGGGAATTTTGCTTCAAGATTTATTGTAAACATATATAAAATGTATGACATAGATACACTGATAGGTATACTACATATACATATATGTATAATATACCATATATGTTATATTTATAAATAACAAACACGTCTCTTTTTTTCTTCTTAGTACATTAGGAACAATTAAGGCAATTTAGAGACAAAAGGAACTGCTCAGTTTAGAGATAAAAGCTTGAACTGCCGAGTCTGAGTCCCCCCAGATTCACTGACTTGTGAAAGAGCTGTTTGGAATTGACCGCAGAATTTATTTCTCAGGTGCAGGGAGTTTAAAATCTGAAAGTGGGTGTTATGTAAACCATGGAGCTTTAGAAAAATCAGAGCAAAACGGATTTTCCAATCTTTTATTAAAGGTTCCCTAAGATCATGGCTAAATAATGAGAGACAGTGAGCGGGAGGGGGAGAGGGTGGACGGGAGAGGCAGGGAGAGAGACCCGAAGTTTATTAGCCCGCACTGACTTTCCTAGTCAACATCTGCGAAGGTGAAGTCAGATTTGATTTCTATGTACTTGGACTCTAGATGAACTACAAAGAAAACGTAAAAACGTACGCAATCATGCAAACTAACAGCAATTATTTGCAAGGATGCCACGCGTTTGGAACACGCTTTATCCAGGAAAGCTTTGCCCCACTTCATCAGTGGGGCGCAGGAGGAGGGCTGGGCGGCCGCTCCCAGCAGTGAGTTTCTCGGGGCGCGTCGGGCCAAGTCGGGGCGGGGAGGCACCGCTCCGGAGCGTCGCGCGCGCCCCTGGCCCCGTCCCACCCCCGCCCGGCCGCCTCCCCGCCCTCTCCCGCCGCCGCCCACGCCCCCGTCGCGGGGGGCAGGGCAGGAGGCGGCGGCCCGCCCGCCCCCACAAGCCTTTTAAAGCGTCCCGCGCCGGGGCCGGGCACGGTGAGCCTGGCGGCGGGGAGCGCGGCGCGCTAAGCGGAGCTTCCCGGAGCGTCGTGCGGTGCCCAGCGCTCAGGACTGCCCTTCCCCTGCCGGGCGCTCAGGGCTCCCGGACGCCTCGTGCGCCCCGCAGTCGCGCGACCCCGCTCCTCCCGACTGACCGCGGGAGGCCCGGCCATGCGCCCAGGCTAGTGCGCCCCGGGCGCAGCGCGGACCGGGGCCGCCCCGCCGCCCGCCCCCGCCGCCGGCATGCTGCGCCCGCTGCTGCTCGCCGCGCTCTGCCTGGCCGGGCGCCTCGCCCCCGCCCGCGGCTGCCAGCTGCCGTCGGAGTGGAGACCCCTGAGCGAGGGCTGCCGCGCCGAGCTGGCCGAGATCATCGTGTACGCCAAGGTGCTGGCGCTGCACCAGGAGGTGCACGGCCTCTACAACTACCTGCCCTGGCAGTACGAGGCCGGCGAGGCGGGGCTCCTCTACTCGGCCGAGATCGAGATGCTGTGCGACCAGGCGTGGGGCAGCATGCTCGAGGTCCCCGCCGGCTCCAGGCTCAACCTCACCGGCCTGGGCTACTTCTCGTGTCACTCCCACACCGTGGTCCAGGACTACTCCTATTTCTTCTTCCTCAGGTGAGCCCGGCACCTCGCGCCGACACCGCCTCCTCTGCCTATCTGCGTGGCCTCCCGAGGTCCCTGTAATCTGCAGCCAGGTCCGGACTCCCCCGCAGTTGTCTGTGCAGTTTGAGAAAGTGCCCTCTTCTTTACTCTGCTCCGTCCGACGTCTCTATGCAGGTTCGGGGTACCGCTGGCTAAGGGCGGTTAAAAGGCAGGGGTGATCTCTGCTGGTCAGGAGGTGTTTCGGGCAGACGCTCAAGGAGACTGACAACACTCCATGTGACTCAACTTTTTTTTTTTTTTAACTGGATTCATTGAGTAGCTTGGGTGTGTTGAGAAAAGGAAAAAAAAAAAACCTTTGACATCACACTGTTGGAATTCTGGTTCTGTTCCTTCCTAACTGATTTTGAGCAAGTTACTGACGCTCTCGGGAACCTCAATATCCTCACCTTAGTGATATGAGGAGCAAGGTTGGTTGAGACTGAAACACAGTCATTTATGCAAACACCTGGTGCAGGTTTTAGATGCACGAATAGGCACGCACGTTCTCGTCTCCCCACCTGCTTAAATGCCAGGACGTGAATGGTGTGGAATGCAGCTCAGCTGTCCTTCGGTTTCACTCATATCAGCTGATATCAGTCTCATATCAGCTGCCGACAGACCTCAATGCCAGGCTATTCAAAATAGCCAAGGTTCGGGGTGGGGTTGGGGGCTTCTGGGCATAAGACTTTGGGTCACAGTTCTTCGAAGAGGGTAGAGGTGAATCAGGCAGGAGGCCCTCTCTGATTGGAGACCCCTGAAATCTTATGCCCGTCCACGAAAAGTTGGCCTGTGGTCCAGATGGAATGCATGTGCATAAGAATTCAGTCAATCAGTTCCACTAAAGTTTAAGACAGACAGCAGGTGGAACCCTAAATGCATTGGTTGTCTCCAGTTGAAATAGGAGAGTGATATAGAGTAACTGACAGAAACATCAAAAGGGAATCTAACATCTATATCCAGACAGTGAATTAATTCAAGTGTGATTGGTAATAGTTCAGGTGTGCTCAGTGGGTGAAGTAGCAATAAGGATACTTGAATGACTGTGACCTGGCTCTACAGATTGGCTTTGAGCTCTTGAGATTTCACATTTCTCCGAGAAAGAAAACAATTCTGCAGAGGGCGTCCATAAGCCCATGGCAACACATGTTTTCCATATCAAAGCCAGAATATCTAAGTTTAGAATAGATGGTGTGTTGTGTTGGCCCGAGTGATTTAGCTAGGTTCAGTTGAATTTGTTTCATTGCTGGAGAAGTATAGTTTCTAAATAAAGTCGGCAAGGACCAAGACTGTACCTTTCTTGTACAGAGAAGCTTAATTCAGATTTTTTTTATTTTTATTTTAGAGTAAACAGAGAACCCAACTATAAGACTATTCAACAGTGAAACTTTATTTTCAAAAGAATAAAGAACCAGAGTACTTGAGTACTCTGACATTGTTTTTTTTCCCCCTGACTTTATTATGAAATACAGTTTGTCCACTGGCTCTGTGGCGGTCAGCCAACTCTTTCATCTTTTGCTGTGACATTTACAGAAGTTAGGGAAGAAATACAGAGTCAGACAGTAGTTCAACAGATTTCCATTTCACAGTGCTGTGTTGTCCTTAAGTGTGTTAACAGCTGCATACAAATCATTTCTCCTCTGTCCTTCTGGGACCCACGGAGACAGATTCTGGTCAGGGTCACAGGGGAAAGTGGCAGTGGGGACTCACTGGTGAGCTGGAGGGTAACTTCCATCTCTTCTGTTCCTTTTCTTAATTTTTGGTTTCCAACAGACGATTTACTCTAGGATGTATAAAAGTATTAACTAATACTTATGCTGCTCTCACTTTACCAAATACTTTGTTTATATGCATTTTCTAATGCAATTCTTACAGTGCCACGAAAAAGTAAGATGCTATTATTATCTTCTTACCAATTGCAATACTGAAACTTAGAGAACTAAAAATATTGTTCCATGCCAGACAGAAGATAAGTAGCAAGGGCAGAATTTGAACCCGGGTCATTACAACTGGCTTTCCTTTCATTAAGAAACAAGGAACACTCTCCATGAGAAGAAAGCCCTCTTGGGTGATATACAAATAGACAAACAGGCAAGCACACACTTTCCCCCGGTTCACCCAAAGTCACCGTTTTGAAAACCTTAAGGATAGAGAAACAGTTACAAACAGGAATGAGCCATGAGAGACATTTTTTGTACTTGGCAAGAATGTCTAGATCTTCCCTGACTCTTGAGTAAAGCTGATCCACCTCATGGGTGTCGAGTCTACACCTGCTTTTTTTTCTCTTTCCCATTAGGATGGACGAAAATTATAACCTCTTGCCTCATGGAGTCAACTTCCAAGACGCCATCTTTCCAGACACTCAAGAGAACAGAAGGATGTTTTCCAGCCTTTTCCAGTTTTCGAACTGTTCACAAGGGCAGCAGCTGGCCACTTTCTCCAGTGACTGGGAGATCCAGGAAGACAACAGGGTAAGAATTGGCTGTACACTGTGCAGCAGCAAAACGATAGAATAGCTACATCTTGCACGAATTTTGCAACCATAGGAGTCAAGAATGCTCCTTCAAAAGCCCAGACCAGAGTATCTTCCTCCTCTCTCCCTCCCTGACAGCTGCTAAAGAGCACTGCTCATGGACTTTGGATTCATGGGCTTTATTCTTTGGCCTGGTGGGCCTCACAGAGTGAGGGGACAAGATGGGATGAAGGTTGGCACACTGTGCCTCGGTTTCCCCTTCTGTAAAATGGAGACGGTGGTAGCTTCTACATCATAGGGCTGATGCAGTATGATTTCACTGGGTAAAATATGCAAATATGTCCATCCCTTGGCATGGTGCTGGACAGAGTAAGCACGCTACACGTGAGCCATTATTATTATATCATTATTATGGTTGTTGTTGATCGTGTAGGGCTCTAAGAAGTTTTGTAAGAGGAAAGAAAACATTTCATGTTCTCAAGGAAATGAAATGAAACAATTGTCATAGTTAACACTTCTATGAATCTTAACTATAGTTGTTACGATGTGGAGGTACAGAGTGGTCAAGCCGGTTGTGGAATGTGAGGGTGGGGATTATTTGGGGGATGGAACTATAACAGGAACCTTCCAGTCTGGGGCAGATGCCAGAGTTGTGGGGATGTTTTGAGGAATGTCACTTTCCCCTGGGAGTGGCATTGCCACCATGGACATGGGATGATTGTGGGACCAGGCCAGCTGAGGCGGTGGTCCATCAGTCCCAGGCCCCCATTGAGACATTTTTAGGGCAGTGTGACTGACCGCCGGAGAGAGTCCTGCCGTGTCAGAGGTGGGTCAACGGAACATTGGCCACATTCGGCCGCTTCCTTCCTTCCACCCCCGTGTGATGGGGTCAGGTGAACTGCTTTTCTCTTGTCTGGTGCATCGGCCTAGGGTGGCTGCCTTGTTCTTCCACACTTCCCTACCTTCTGCCCAGGGCTCCCTGGCACCTGGAGGCTTTCTTCATGCTTCTGTGCAGAAACCGTTTGCATAATGGGCAGCTATGTCCAACTAAGGAAGCTGGCTTACTCTTATCTCCTTGACATTATTAAGAGGTTCCTGCCTTGGCCTACCCCATCGGCAGCAAGCCAGACCCCTCTAACCCCTCCTCCATGGTGCGCGAGGGTGTTCAGAACATTTGTCCTGTATTTCATTCCCAAAATGGCCCCAAGCACCTGTTTTTTTCCCCCCTCTTAATCTGTACTGGCACCCACTCCATATTGAACTGGACCTGCCAGGTGTAAGCCCGAATGTCCTCAGCCCCAGCCATGCCTTAGCATGCTCCAAATGAAGCCCTTTTAGCCTCAGCCCTTCGGTTCTCCGGTCCGTGGGAGCTTTGCTTATACTCCTAGGTAACAATAGATTTATATCAAGAGGTAGGATATTATTCCAAAAATATCTTAATAGCTCGGCCCCCAAACTCTTTGGCTCCATAACGTATTAGCACTATGGTCACATTATGAAGCTATTAACATTTCCCCAGAGTTAGATTTCCCATCATTTGGAGAGGGGAAAGAAAAAAAGCAACAACAATAGGCCTATGGAGAATTGTTTCAACGTGAAGGCAGTCCCATTTCTGGTGGTCAGATGTTGATTTTGGGGAGAATTCTGTTTTCCTTTTCCCTCTAATCACCCTGGCCGCTTAACAGAGGGAGGATGTGCTACATGCCTCTGAGGAAGAGTCAGACGCTTTGGGGGAGGAAAATAATTGTTCCATTTTGCCGAGCTCCTGTGTAGCCAGATTTAGAAGTTAGATCTGACGCACTTTTCAATACCTGTCTAACCCCTTCTGTTTTTATCTTCTGCCTACTTTGAAAGGTAGCACGTTAGAGCTAAGTTAAATTAGCTAGCTAGCTAATTTAGAATTTAAAATTTTAAACTAAAATTAAATTTCCTTTTTTGGGGGTCAGTTTGATAATTTCTATTTTCTGATGCTCCTTAGAAATTCATCTGTGCTCTGGAGTGATTAAGGTGGTTGTTCTCTGCTTTTTATGAGTGAAGGTGAGCATCACACTGTCCTGCTCAGGATAGACATACCACGCGATGTCAGAAGCGATCTTTATCTTTCCTGTGGTGGTCCTCAGTCTTGGGAGGGTTCGGGAGAGCTGTTCAGGTCAGCTTTTTATTCTAGAATAGGAACGGGGACACGTGAATCCCTCTTGTGATCTGAGACAACTACCAATGGCCTTGGACATTGTACATCATACACCTTTTTCGTTTCATGAGCTGTTTCTTCCCATTGTTTATGCTGTTGCTGTGGGCTCCTGCTCGGCTTGAGCAGCGAGTCTCGGCTGTGGCTGCATTAGTGGTTATGAAAGGCATATCTCACCCTCTTCACTGCTCGTTCTCACCTTCTCCATCTTGATCACATGAATCTGCAACTTTAGCGTCATTTAGAGGTTAAGAAATGGAAGAGGAGGAAAATCTCACCTAGGGTAGCGCTCAGCTCGGCCCTCAGCAGCAAAGATCCTCCCCATCTCTAGCTGCATCTTCAGACGCCCACCCATGCCTTCCTTAGTAAGTAGAAACACAACCTTGCTTTCAGAGGTTGCCAGGAAGTCAGCAGTGTTACTAAGTGTTCATTGCCGCTGTGGGTCAGTGTCATAGTGTTAATGGGACCTTGGGGGACGTCCTTGGCACATTGGAACAGATTTACTGGCAGGATTCTCTCCACACCAGCCAAGGACATTTTTCTTCCTTTTCTAACCATTGAAACAGAAGTTGGATATTTTCTCTTCTTAGCAAGTACTGTCCCCTAGGACCAAGACCCAGACAACCCATACTTGTATCAGTCTGTCACAGAATGTCATGGGATTGAAATAAAATTTGTGAAAGTCCTTCTGCCATCTCTTTTTTCCCCGTTTTGGAGTTGGGAAGGATGGTGGGGGTGTTAGTCTCCAAGCTGTGTGAGAAGGAATGTAAACTTGGAAGCCTAAGGTCTAGCTTGGCTCTGCCATTCCCAGAAGTGACCTTGGGAAGGCCCCTTAATTTTTCACATCAGTTTTCTCATCTATAAAATGGGGCTAAAATATATAAACTATCTAAGGTTGATGTAAAGACCTAATCAGAGCATATGTGGAAGTAAGTACTTCATAAACCGTAAAGGGTGATACAATGTATATTACGCTAAATTGATCATTTTAAAGTGTGACTTTAAAAATGACACATTTTTAAAATTTAAAAAGCTTCATGCTACTTCCCAAGGGAAGTGGCAGCATGGTGGGGCAGTGCTGATGGGGACATGCGTTGGAGGTGGGAACGGATGACGGTCAAGCCATCGTGTGTGCTTTCATTCATTCGATGGGATTTCATGCAAGGACCACTTAAAATTTTTGTGTACTAAATTATAAACATATTCACGTAGATTCCCAAACCTAGAATTATAAAATGGCGGTTTCTCTCCCATCTCTGATACCCGTCCATCCAGTTCTCACCTCCCCTCCAAACAAGTAGCTGCTGTTGTTTCTTATAACATTCAGTGGGTATTTTTATCCAACAAATAATGCAAAACATCTGTTATTCACCATCTTTGACAAGTGGCAGCACACTGTGCATACTTTGCTTTACCTTGCTTTAGTCACAAGCATATCGTGAAGATCTTTCCATGTGAATGCTTACAAAGTATCCTTAAATAGCTGCATAGTATTCCATTGTCTGGCTGTGTCACAGTATATTGAATTGAGTCCCCTGCTGATAGGCAGTTCGGCTGTTTTCAGTACACTGTTATTATAGAGTGTGGACATGTATGACATCACACATACCTCATTGCGTGGGATGGTTGAGTTTAATCTTTAGCACATTTATCGAGTGCCTACTGTGAGGCAGCTACTCTGTTAGACAGTAGAGTTTCAACGTTGAGCAAAATGCAGAGACCCTGATCTCACGAAGCTTATGGCCCTAGGGTTGCTGATTGACAATCAAAAGAACACACTAATAACTTTATAATTCCAAATAGAAATAAATGCTCCAAAGGAAAGAAAGGAAATAATCAGGGAGCTTTAAGTCAGCTTAGGGGTAAAGAAAGGCTTCTCCGTCACACTGATACTGGAGCTAAGATCTGTTGGATGAGGAGACATCAGGGAGAGATGAGAACAATCCGGAGGAGGACCGTCTGCTCAGGGGCCCCGTGGTAGCAGGGTACACGGTGCTGCTGAGGAAATGAAAGCGAGCCCCTGTGCCTGGAGCAAAGGGAGTGAGCAAGGAGGATGAGGCAAGAGCGTTAGGCAGCACCAGACTGTGGAGGGACTGCTGATTCCTGCTGCGGACTTGGGCTTCGTCCTAGCAGTGATGGGAAACCTTTTATGTTTTAGAAGCGAGGCGTGATAGGATGAAATTTACATTTTGAAAAAAATCCTACTGGCTTGGAGAAAATCCAAGTGATGTGGTAAGAACGGGCATTGGTGGTTCTAAAGCTACCACGTGGATGCTGGACTAGGGTAGAGGCAGTGGGGATGGAGTGAGCACATTTAAGAGGTAATTAGGAAATAAAATCATCAGGTGTTAATGATGGTTTGGATTCAGGTGGTCAAGGAGGTTGGGGCGGGGGGAGTGTCAAAGACAACTGCTGTGTTTCTGGCACGTAAACTGCGTGCCGGGAGCAGCACTGAGCAGTGGGAACTGGACAGGCCTGGTAGAGGAATTCCTGAGTCTCGTATTGGACATACTGAGTTGAGGAGTCTTTGAGCCATGCAAGTGAGACCTCAAGTGTGGTCGGATCTGTAGATTTGGAGCTTTGAGAAGAGCCCCGAGTGCAAGATATCCTTTCGGGACTGAACAATAATTAGATCTCAGTTAAAACTGGGTCGGAATGGCATTGTTAAGGGACAGGGTGTGGAGGAGGAGGGGCGGAGGCCGAAGGGTGAGACTGAGCCTCGTCGAATGTGCATGTTGGTCACGAAGGAGCATCCCGAGGTAGAAGAGAACTAGGGGAGTCCCCGGCCCAGCATGTTTCCAGAAGGATGGATGCGCGATCGACAGAGCCCAAAGCTGTCGAGAAGTCAGGCGAGATGAGGACCAAAAACCACCTGACTTTGGTGGCCTAGACGAGGATAGTTTCCATAGTGAAGGAGGAGAATCTAGACCGCCAGGGTCATCGGAGTGCGGGTGGACACGAGGGAATGGAGATGACGAGGGCGGACAACTCTTACACAGAGTTTGGCTGTGAATGTTTCACACACATAACGCTGCAGGTGAAGGGGGCGGAACCTGTGAGGGAGGGGTTTTGTTGCATTTAAAGATGGCAGCCATCCTGTTCAAACTGTCTTGGTCCTGGATTTCCCATTCTTCACACACTGGCTGCTCTGTTTTGGTTACTGTTGTGCTTCTGGTGTGTTTTCTATGGTGTCTTACACATTCCTTAAACGAATAATGTCTCTCATCTCGAGAACTCTGAGGCCTAAGCGGAGGTCTCCTCTGTCCCTTCTTCCTCCCCTCCTCCTTGTCCCTCCCTCCCCACTATCTCCCTCCCGCTCCCTCCCTCTCATTTTCTAAATTAATATTTAAACTCCACACGCAGTAAAATTCACTTTCATGTACCGTTATGTGTTTTGACAAATGTATGTGGTCGTACAATCACACTATGACCACAACACAGAAAAGTTCCATCAGTGTAGAGAACCCCTCTGTGTGCAACCCCTTTATAGTCAGACCCTTCGCCGACCTCAGCTCCCAGGGACCACTGATTTGTTCTCCACATTTTGCATTTTCCAGAATGTCATATAATGGAATCATACAGCATGTTGCGTTTTTTAGTTTGGCTTTTTTTCACTTAGTGGAATGTACTTGTGATTTGTCGGTGTCGTGTGTAGGTAGTTCACTCCTTTTTAATTGCTGACAAGTATTGCATTATGGGGATGTACCATAGTTTCATTTATCTATTCACCAACTGAGAGATATTTAGGTTGTTTCTAGTTTTAAGCTACTGAAGCTTCTATAAACATAAATGTATATTTTGCATGAACATCAATTTTGGTTTCTCTTGGGTAAAAACCTAGGATAGGTTTGCCGAATCATAAAGTGTCTGTTTAATTTTATAAGAAACTGCAAAACTGTTTTTGAGATGGGCTCTACTATTTTGCATTCGTATTAGCAGTGGATCAGAACTCCAGTTCTACATCGTCATAGTATTTGGTATTAGATTAAAAAGAAGTGGACATACTGATGGGTATGTGGTATCTCATTGTTTAAAAAGATTCCGCATATAAATGAGATCATACGGTATTTGTCTTTCTCTGACTCGTTTCACTTAGCATAATGCCCTCTAGGCCCATCCATGTTGTCCCGAATGACAGGATCTCCTTTTAAAAGGCTGAATGATATCCATGGTGTCTGTATACCAGTTTCTTTGTTCATTCACCTGTCAATGGGAACTTAGGTTGTTTTCATGCTTTGGCTATTGTGTATAACGCTGCAGTGAACACAGGGCAGATAGCTCTTCGAGGCACTGATTGCATTTCCTTTAGATACACAGCCAGAAGAGGGATTGCTGAGCATTATGAATGGTGGTTCCTTTTCTAATTTTTTTTGAGGAGCCTCCATACCATTTTCCATAGTGGCTGCACCAGTTTACGTTCCCACCAGCAGTGGGCACGAGGGTCCCCTCTCCTTCTCATCCTTGCCTTTTATGTTTTGCATAATAGCCATCCGAACAGGTGTGAGGCGATAGCTCATTGTGATTTTGGTTTGCACTTTCCTGATGATTAGACGACTCTCTGTATGTCTTCTTTGAAAAATGTCTATTCAGATTTTCTGCCCATTTTTAAACTGGGTTATTGGTTTTTTTTTTGTTTTTTGTTTTTTGCTTTTTTTTGTTGTTTTGTGTGGTTTTTTTTTGGGGGGGGGCTATTGAGTTGTATGTGTTCTTTATATATTTTGGATATTAACCCATTACTAGATACATGTTTTGCCAATATTTTTTCTTATTCTGTAGGTTGCCTTTTCATTTGGTTGATGGTTTCCTTTGCTGCACAGAGTGTATTGCTTTGATGTAGACCCACTCGTTTATTTTTGCTTTTATTGCCTTTGCACTTGGTGTCAAATTCCCAAAAAATAATTGCCAAGACTGATGTGAAGGAGCTTACTCTCCATGATTTCTTCTAGGAATTTTATGTTTTCATGTCTTATGTTCAAATCTTTGAGTTAATTTTTTGTGTATGGTGTAAGTTAGTGGTCCAGTTTCATTCTTTCGCATGTGACTGTTCAGTTTTCCCAGCACGATTTATTGAAGAGACTGTTTTTTTCCTCATTGTATGTATATTCTTGTCTGCTTCATTGTAAATTAACTGGCCATATATTCATGGGTTTAATTCTGGGCCCTCTTTTCTATTCCACTGGTCTGTGTGTCTTTTTTTATGCCAATATCCTACTGTTTTGAAAACTGTAGTTTTCTAATATAGTTTGAAATCGGGAAGAGTGGTGCCTCCAGCTTTGTTCTTTCTCAAAATCGCTTTGGTTATTTGGGGTCTTTTGTGGTTTCATACAAATTTTAGGATTGTTCTATTTTTGTGAAAAATGCCATTGGAATTTTGATAGGAATTGCATTGAATCTCTGCATTGCATTGGGTACTATGGGCATTTTAACAATATTCTAATCCCTGAGCATGGAATATTTTTTCATTTATTTTTGTCTTCTTAAAATTCTTTCATCAATTGTTATAGTTTTCAGTGTACATATCTTTAACCTCGTTGGTCAAATTTATTCCTGGGTATTTTATTCTTTTGTTGGAATTGTAAATAGGATTGTTTCTTATTTTCTCTTCTTGATAGATCATTATTAGTGTATAAATATGCAGCTGATTTTTGTATATTGATTTTGTATCCTGTAATTTTACCAAATTCAATTTTTAGTTCTAACAGGTTATGTATGTGTGCGTGCGTGTGTAATCTTTAGGGTTTTCTAGATATATCATGTCAAATAGAGACAGATTTACTTCTTCCTTTCTGATTTGGATGCCTTTTGTTTATTTTTCTTGCCCAGTTCTTCTGGTTTGGACTTCCAATACTATAGTGTAAAGAAATGTAACTGATTTTTGTATGTTGATTTTGTACCTTGCAACTTTACTGGATTTGTTTATTAGTTCTAACAATTTTTATGTGGAGTCTTTAGGGTTTTATATATATAGGATCATGTCATCTGCAAACAATCAAGTTTCTTTAACAGATAGGACTGTGCAAGTTGTCTGTCTCTTCATGCCTGTGCCACCGTGGCAGTGTGAGTCTGAGCTTAGGGTTGGCCTTAGGGCAAGGCTGGGTGAGAAAAGATGAAATTGAGAAGAAAACCAGGGGCTTCCCTTATATTCTCCAGTACACTAGGGCCCCCTTGCTGGGTCTGGATAGAAATAGGAGATTTCTCCTACAGTTTTCTCTGCATAGCTCCATAATTCAGCCTTCTTTGGTTCAGGCCTAGTTTTCAGAGTCCCCAGGTAGTTGCTTATTGTATTATGTGCAGAGATTTACATTGTAATCAGTAGGAGTCATAGACTGTGCTCAGCTTACTTCTTCTTGACTGGCAGTTGACATTTCTTTTTGACCAGGCCCTTTTAAGAACATTTGGTCAAGTTTGCGTAGAACATACTGCAGGGAAGGAAAGAACAGTATTTAATTTCTGATTATCAAAAGCAAATAAGAATGAGGAAGATAATCTGTAGTTTTAGAGTGAGGTTTAAGCCCCAAATGGAACAAGAAAATCAGAACTTAGTCCATCCAAATTTTCCATAAAGCCCTAGAAGTATTTGATTTAAAATATCACTAAAAGTGTGCTAAGCTGGTCTAGTTCACCAGGTTATTTGTTCAAGAACAAAGAGACCCCTTAGGGGTGAAGGAGTATGACTTCAGTTTAATAGGTATTTGAGCACCTGCTGAGCAACCCTTTTTCTGTATTCTTTTTTGATACCCCATCAAAATCCCCCAAAATGACAGTTTCTTAAAAATTAGTTGCAATGCAGAATCTGAAACCTTATCAATGAGCTTTTTGTATTCCTACATGAAAATCCATTAGTCTGTCTTGCACTTTGAATAGATTTTTCCCCCCATGCATGATTTTGCAACATGATGAACTGACCATTTGGAAAAATCAGAGTTATACCAGATTCTGCATATGTTGAGATTTTTATACAATACTGAAAAGTCCTGTTCATTAGTATACCATCCATCTCATCAAAGTTTTTAAGCATTGGGAAATGTCAAGCGTATAGTGGACGGTTTTCTAAAATTCTAGTTTTTTGCCTGAAAGCTTGAATTTTATCACTGCCAACAGATACCGTTAGTTGTTTTCCTTGAAGTGACAGGCATACTGTGTTCATTTTCAAGAAAATGTCAGATACTCAAATCTAAATAACTATAGTTTATCTAACATTCATTCTTTTAAGTAATCATAGTGTTTCATGAAGAAGGCCACTAGTTCAGCTCAGAAGTCAATCACGGAGTGCTTCTCCTTGAGACAACTGTTATACTTTGATAAGCAGCCAAGGTACTTTATGTGAGCTTCTGATTTCTTTTATTCAGAATCTTAGAAATGTGTACCCAAGGGTCAGGCTTTAATTAATGCTTTTTACTGCTTCATCAAGGACATTCTTAAATTTAACAGGCTTTTTTCTTTTCTGCCCACCCAAGGCACTGAAGAATATGACTGCTAGTATAATTTGTTGCCACTGCCTCAATTTGCTTCAGGGACTAGCAGTTTAACTCACCTTTGCTTTTGTACCAACAGTGCAGATGTCAGCACAGTGGAAAAGAGTTCTTTGTATTATTCTGAAAGTAGTTTTGATTTCGTGAATCCCCGAAAGGGTCCAGGATCCCCCTAGAAATATACAGACTGTGAGAACCTCCGCCATAGACCAACTTGATGGTGGGGTTGCGGTAGGAGAGGTGGTGTTACTTGAGCTGTTTCACAGTCCGAGTCATGAAAAGGGCATGTGTGACCTCACAGTGGGGCCCAGAATTTCAGAACCTGGACTCAACAGTGAGCTTGGAAGGATTTCAGCCGTTGGGCTTTCAGCACTGAGAATAGTGGGAAATGCATAGTTAGGCTTGGATGAGATTGCGGAGGGCCACGGATACCTTTGGAAAGAATCAAGGGCTGGGATTCAGTAGATCTGGATTCTAACCTAGACGATCTTAAGGAAATCCATTTACCTTGATGGATCTTCGTGCTCCACACATGATTAATACAAGCTCGATAAATATTTTGTTCGTTGAAATTAAATCGTTTTACCTCTGGAAAATTAAGTGGTTCTGTTTTATATATCTGGGGGTTCTATGGGCACTAAACATTGTTTCCGTTCTTAATATCACAGTTGAGTCCACTGAGGCCCCACCAGTCAGGTGGAATGTGGGTAGACAGTGACAGAGCTGGAAGCGAGGCCATGGTCTCCTGACTTCAGGCCCAGGCTGTTTGTGTTTTCCATTGTGCCTGCTCACTGGTCTCCAGCCTCCAATACCGAGGGACTTTCTGCTCACAGAGTACCTGTTACTTCCCCAGCCCGCTTCCTTCCTGCTTTCCTTCCTTTATCCAGCTGCTCTAGTTTTATACTCCTATGATGCTGTCAGCTCACTTTTTCTGTGTGTGTGTGGTGCTCATCACAAATACAATGAACAGTTTGTGCAAATAATGGTTAATATCTGTGTCCCCCAGGCAGGGTGTAAATTCCATATAAACTTCTTATTCATTGTTGTCTTCCCAGGACCCAGCATGGTTCCCTCATGTAGTAGGCATTCATACCAATGTAAATAAGGAGATTATTAAATATCATATGAGTAGTGTGGGCAATAAAGCTTTAGGAAGTCAGAAGGGAGGGATCAGTGAGGCCCGGAATATTACAGGATGATCTCAGAAAAGAGGGGGCTTGATCTGGATCTTGTAAGATGACCTGTAATATACCATTTTCAAAGTGCTTTCGAAGTATCCAGGATCATGCACTTACTTCACTTACCTCCCAGGTGAAGGCTATATTACCCTACTCAGAGTGTCACTACTAGGCCATTCATTTGGCCAGATAGAGCCAGAACTGTGAAGTAGGTTGGATGATGGTTTCTCCCCGTCTCCCCCTTTCCTCCCTTTTCTCTTTCCCTTCCCCGCCTCCCCGCTGCCCCCTCTTCTTTCTCTCTCTCTCGCTCCCTCCCATACCTTCATTCTATGCATGTATATTGAATATTTGCTATGTGTCAGGCACTGAGACTATAAAAGAGAGATGCTCTCCCTTTCCTCCTGGAGCTCAAACTGCCGTGGGATGAGGGAGAGACAGTCACTACATCAATCAGTGCATCAGTCGGTAAGAAAAACGTCAGCTAGTGATGCGTGTTTGGCGAAGAGTTAAAGAAGGTGACGTGATAGAGAGGAACAGGTAACTATTTTAGGTTGTGGGGCTAACACACTGAAGCCTGAATGATACAAGGCCAGCCAAACAAAGAGCAGGCAGCAAAGCCTCCCAGGTAGAAGAACAATTCAGTGCCACTGGCCGAGACAGAGGCTGCCTGGATGCCTGAGGGATGGAAAGGATGTGTGGAGTATTGTCAGTGGGTGAAGAATGGAGCAAGATGAGTGTGGAGAGGTCAGCAGGAGACGAGCCATTTAGAGATTTTTAAGTAAGAGTAAGGAGATTAGAACTTTGTGCTTTGGGAAGCCATTGAATCTCCTTTGATCTGAGTGATGAATGCTTGGACCAGGGGACAGCATTGGTGCTTGGGAGAAATGACTGGATTCGGGATGCATTTTGGAAATGGAGCATTTCCTGTGTTCTTGCATTTTGTCCGTGATCAGTCTACTCCTCTATCTCCACTTTTTAAAGATATTTATTCTTTGTCTTCTCCCTACAGGGCCTCTGCCATCCCCAAGGTTAGCTAAAAAAAATACATTTTGTGCTGTAAAATGTTATACTTCCTTTTGGACAGATTCAAATCTTGATTAACTAATTAACCTTAAAAATACAGTTTTAAGTTGGCAATGTGCATCTCGATGGGCTTTAGAATGAGTCTTGGGTTCCAGCCCTGACTCAGTATCAACTGTGGCTTTGATATTGGAAATCACTGAAACACTCTGAGCTGTTTCCTTCCCTGTAAAATGGGTCTAATTATAGCTACAATGCTTCATTCATAGCTCTGTCATAAAAAAACAACTGACATGACGTATTTAACAGTACAAAGTACCGGTTACGTGTGAAACATTATGTCACGTCTCTCACACCTCCCCATGTCGCCATTCTCGGTGATCACAGAGCTCTCGAGAGCAAGAACAAACGATCTCAAGGCAGGCGGGCTTTTATTCCATCCACAGGGTTTTGGAGCACCCCTTGCATTCTGCATTCTCAGCACTGGGTCGTGTATTATGGAGACTAATAGAGGAAGACCTGGTCTCTGAGCTCCAGTATCTAGCCGGAGAGATACAATTAACCCATGTGAGAAGATGGACGCCACTGCTAGGCCTTATGGGATGGGAAGGATTTGGATAGGTGGAGGGGAGGGAAGATGCATTCAGGCAGAGACAAGAATGAGGGCGCATCAAAGGACAGTAGAGCTGTGTGCAGGAGGGTAGAGGGCAAATCAGGGTACACAGGTGAGTGGGTCCACACTGACTCGTTTTCGAGTATGGGCATTCACAGTAAAAGGAGGACTCCCTCTCACACCTAGAGGTGATGGTTTATGGTTGTACTGTGCCGGCTGTCACTTTTTTACTTTTGCCATCGAATGTGAATTTTATTGAAACGCAGTTATTACTTTTCAGCGTTGACTAATGCTGCCACTATATAGTTATTATAAAAAAACCCCAAACCTTATTTTGGAATAAATATAGATTCCCTTGCAGCTACAAAGAAATGGAGAGAAGTCTTTGATACCTTTCACCCATTCTCCCCTGGGTTAACAACCTGCATAACTAGTACAGTAGCAGGACCAGGTAACGTGGCGTTGGTGAAGTCTGCAGAGCTGATTCAGACGTCACCAGTTGTACATGTACTTCTTTGTGTGTAAAACTAGGCAAGTGTGTCACATGTTGTAGCTTCCTGTCACTACCACTGCAATCAAGATGCAAGCCTGTTCCATCACCCCAGGCTCCCTCGTGCTATTTCTTTATAGCCACATATCTCCCTTGTCCATTTCGAAACCCCGGCAGCCACTAATCTGTTCTCTCTCTTTAGAATTTTGTTGTTTCAGGTGTTATGTAAGTAGAACCTTACAGTATGTAACCTTTTCTGATGGTCTTCTTTACTCAACATAATTTTCCTAAGGTTAACTCAAGTTGTATTTCTTTTTATTGCTGAGTAATAGTCTATGTTATGGAAGTACTATCATTTCTTAAGCCGTTCACTCGCTGAAGGACATTGGGTAGTTTCTAGTTGTTAGCTATTATTATGAATAAAGCTGCTCTGAATATTCATGCATAAGTTTTATGTGGACGTAAGCTTTCATTTCTCTGTGTAAAAGCCCAAAAGTGTCATTGCTGGGTCTTATAGTAAGTCCATTTTTCATTTTAAAAGGAACTTCCAAACTATTTTCCAAAGTGACTGAATCATTTACATTCTCTCCAACCGCATATGAGTAATCCAGTTTTCTGCATTGTTGCCGGCATTTGGTATTATCACTATTTTTTTTATTTTAGCCAATTCTGATAAGTGTGTACTGCTGTCTCATTGCGGTTTAAATTTTTTTTCCACTGAGAGATAATTCACATACCATAAGACTTACTTTTTTAAACTATACAATTCCGTGGCGTGTTGTATATTTACATACTGATCGACCACCATCAGTATCTATTTCCAAAGCATTTTCATCCCTCAGAAAAGAAACCCAGCACCCATTACCAGTCACTCCCAGTTCTACCCTCTTCCTAGCCCTATAACATGTGGCCTTTTGTGTCTGGCTGTTTTCAAGGTTTATCCCTGTCGCCGTGTGAATCGGTACTTCATTCCAGTATGGCCGAATAATGTTCCGATTTATGGATATTCCACATTTTGTTTGTCGATTCCTTAGTCGATGGCTATTTGGGTTGTTTTCACTTTTGCTTGAAATGAATGATGTTGCTGCGAAGATTCCATGTGTAAGTTTTGTGTGGATGTGTGTTTTCATTTCTCTTGGGTGTAGACCTCGGAGTGGAATTGCTGGGTCACGTGGTAACGCCGTGCGTAGCCTGCCACAGAACTGCCAGACTGCTGTTCAGAGCGAGCAGCTGCATCACTTCACACTGCCACCTGCACTGTGCGAGGGTTCTGGTTTCTTCGCATCTTTGCCAACACTTGTCATTTCCTGTTTTATTGATTCTAGGCATCCTGGTGGGAGTGAAGCGGTCTCTCATTGTGGTTTTGATTTGCATTTCCCTAATGACTAATAATGTTGAGCATCTTCTCATGTGCTCACTAGTCATTTGTATGTTTTCTTTGGAGAACTATCTCTTCAAGTCTTTTGCCTAGTTTTTCATTGGGTTGTCTTTTTATCATTGAGTTGTAACAGTTCCTTAGATATTTTGGGTTCTAGACCCTTATCAGACATATGACTTGCAGTCATTTTTTCCCATTCTCTGGAGCATGGTTGCCATCCGTATGGTTTCTTCGGCGAAATGTCTAGTCATGTCTTTTGCCCGTGTTTGTCATGTCTTCTTACTGGAGCTGTGGCTGTAGACATTTCCCTTTACAGTACAAGTCAAAAGTCTTCAAACTCTTTACAGCAGCACTAGAGGTGCAACTGTTAAGCTATAGATGTTTTCCCATTGTGGTAAAAAACGTATAACGTGAAATCTACCTTCTGAAATTTTTTTAGGTGTACCGTACAGTGTTAACTGCATGCACACGTTATATGGCACATCTCTCATAACTTTTCCATTTCGCATGACATACTCCGGGCCCATCGCATAGCAGCTCCTGTTGCCCCCACCTCCCAGCTCCTGGCAACCACCATTCTACTCTTTGCTTCTATGAGTTTGACTATTTCAGATACCTCTGATAAGTGGAATCATGCAGCATTTGTCCTTCTGCAAATGCTTTTATTTCAGTTAGCGTAATGTCCTCAAGGTTCATCCGTGCTGTGGCATTTGACCATAGCTGTCGATTTTGATTCGTGCTCGGTCATTCTCATGTTTAACTCATTGCTAATCACGTGATCTCACAACTCGGTTTCTCCATCAGCAAAATAACCGTAGGTCATTGTGGTATGGACCTTGCGAGTAACCAAACTCGGAGCTTTGTAAATAATTAGTAATTGAGTCCTACGATCTGCCTCATAGATGCCATCAGTTACAGCACTTATGCTGAAAAGTCAGAAGTCAGCACAAGAAAGTTCTCATCCTGGTTTGTTGGAGAGAATTCACTGAGTGGCCTCATTTCTTAATTTTCTTTCTTTCCTCGCATAATGATGTTTATTCTTGAACCTTTTCCAGAGTACTTTGGTACATATATACCGAGATGGAAAGGGAGGGAACCAAAATGAAGTCTGGTCCTCCGTGAAGAGTCTTCTCTGTCCCCCAAAGAGTCGAGTCCTCCAGCCAGCCTCCAGCTGGCCTCATGAGGCACCCGACTCCTGGAGAGTTGCTATGGAAACATGCTCCAGTACTAAGAGGAAATAAAATAAAGCATTCGAGAGTCTTGCAGGTTAGAAAATAGAAGTTCTGAGTTTTGTTCCCAGAATCTCCTGCGGTTGCTTTCTTCATTAAATTCTTTCTCAATGTTTCACTGTCCCCATGTGGATGCGGAGGCTGAATGTGTTGGCTGCCTTTGTGAGGGCTTTGCAGAGAGTCATGAGAGGTTTGTAAGATCTCTGGCCATCAAGTTAAGAAATGATGATCATTTATCTCCTTTCCGTCTGGGAAGCAGAAAATCTGCCACCATCTGTGCTTTTCCTATGGACTTCTTAGCTCGCCATACTTCTCTTGAAAAGGGGGAAAGTGTCTTTGCCTTTATGCTTTCTTCTTCCCCGACTCCTCCTCCTCCCCGCAGGCCCTTCATTTCTGCACCACCCCGTCCCTTCGCCCAGCAGCTTTCTCAGCGAGCACTGTGGCTTTGCGGGCAGGCAGGGATGTTTCTGGCTGTTGACCACAGTGGCTGCAGAGAGCGCTGTCTGTGCATCTTGGGCCAGAGGGGTCTCCTGCTGTCTCCCCGCGCTGCTCTGGCTCTTACTGGACCCTCAGGGACCTGTCCAGCTCCAGTTCCCCTGGCTGGTTCTCATCTATCTTTTAGTTAAATCAGCTGTGACACTTGGCAGAGCCGAGCTTCTCCTGGGGGCCTGGGCAAACTCAGATGCTGCTAGCATGTTCCAGGGATCATTGTCCCCAGAGTGTACCCAAGGCCCGTCCATTTACTTTGCAAAGACACAAGATGAAGAATGTGAGGGCTAAAGGCGAGCTAAGAAGTCCCCTAGTTCAACCCCTTAATGTAACATCACCAAATAATTTCCTAGGAAAACAAAGACCCACTCCACAGCTACAACTATTAGCATGTGGCCCAGAGATGGTGTTTTGCCATTAAATACAACTATCATAATTTCAATGAAAAAGCTATTAAAAACATTAGTAGAAAGTAGCGTAGGGTTCCAGAAGTGCAAACCCTGGTCATAGCTCTGCAGTCAAGCAAAACTGTCACACCGAAAGTCAAAGGAAGTGAACCAGCACACACACGTACGCACACAAGAAGGGAAGGACATTCTGGCACAGTCCCAAACGGTAGCTCTTAGTGCTTTCTAAATTGCTTCTGTTTCTTTGCTCTGAGAAAAGGGTCTTTTTCCATTTTCTTATCCTGTGGCTAGAGAGTAGTGTCGCTTTCTCATTTTTTTCTAAAATGTTCGTAGTTGTGCCTGAGCCAGGATTGGTCTCTCTGTGCTGTCTGCTTATCCGTTCGTCTTTCCGTCTGTTTTCCGCTCTGGGTTCTCCTGGCCGACCCCAGACTGGCCTCTTGCTTGATGCCCTGGCTTCCCTCTTTGTCCCTTCTCAGTGTCCCATCTTCCAGGTCTCACAGACTTCTTCTTCCCACCAATATTTGCTGACTTGTGTCCTGTAACCCAAGGCTCTGCTGGATAGTGGAAGCTGATCTCAGAGGATAATTCAAGTCGAAGTGGTAAAGGGTAGTAATGGCCTTATTACCTTTTCATAAATATTTTCATTTTAAAGCTTTTGATCCTTTAATTAAAAAAAAAATATATATATATATGAGTAGAACAGACCACTCTGTTCTGGAAGATACACGAGTCACTCAAGGTTCCTAGTGGACACCGTCCACACACCATCCACACGCAAGCCCAGGCTGAGTCCCTTCCTCTGTCCTGTTGTCCTAAGGAAGATTAAACCCACATTTACTCCAAGTGTGTCTTTTCTGAGTATTTATCTGTCTATAATTAGGTCATAAGCTACTAATGAAAAGGAATCCTATCTTTTAAATCCAATTATTTTCACGAATAATAGGAACTCTTTGTGTCTTTCAAAAGGTGAAATATTAATATGGTCGAAGGAGTCAGCAATAAGTCTTTCCTAGTGTTTAAAAACTGCTTGTAACGCCTTATTGGAAAGGTCCTGTGAGGGCTCGGATTTTGTGTTATAAGAAACACTAATTGAAACCCTCCAACGAAGGTCATTTCTTCTCCCTCGAGGCAATTCATGCTGCCAGTCAGTTTCTCTCGCGGCTGAAATTTTATCCTTACTGGAGAGATCTATCTGAGGAGATTGGCAGTCGAAGCTGTCGCTGTCAACACTGCAGCCAGCTGCTAACTCTACGGGATGGTTGGCTTGCTCTCTTCCCTTGAGAAGCTTTATCAGCGCTGGTATGGACAGGCATCTAGATGCCAGGGGAAAACGTGAAAGGCTCTGCTTACTCTCTTGAGGACTCTTCGTGGTGGATACCACCTCTATACCACCTTCTGTAACAAGCAGGCAAGGCATTCAGCTTCTCTGAGCCTCTGGCTTTTCTATTACACTGGGATAATGATCTCTTTTTACAGGGTTATTTTGAGATTTAAATGAGAGATTCATGCAAAGAACTGGCATGGAGTTAGACGTGGCCAGTTGGTGAATGGGAACTCCATAATCTGGTTAATTCCCAAGTGCATTTTGCATTTGCATTTTAGCCCATTTAATCGCCATGTGAGAATGTCGTTGGTAGGTTCTACAGATCAAGAAATTTGGATTTCCAAGTGGACATCTTTTTAAATCTTCGACCCCAGAGGATGGGTATGGAGGCTCAAAGGCCTGGCCTGCTGTGACATGGCCCGTTTTGGCACGTGGGCGTCTCCCTCCAGGAGAGAGCATGGTTTGATTGCTGCCATGGAGAGAGCTCTGTGCAGAGAGGAGGCTGGCTGGCTGCCTGCCCAGGACTTTGTTGCCATAGACTGAATGTTTGTGATTCATATGTTTAAATCCAACCCCTGGTATGAGTTGGAAGGTGATTAGGTCATGAGAGTGGAGCCCTCATACGTGGGGTTAGCGCCCTTGTAAAAAGACCCCATATCACTCTCTCTCCCCTTCAGTCATGTGAGGACACAGTGAACAGATGGCTGTTTATGAACTAGGAATCAGACCCTCAGCAGACACCGAGTCTGCCAGCACCCCGATCTTGGAATTCTGAGACTCTAGAACTGTGAGGAGTTAGTTTCTGTTGTTTATAAGCCACCCTGTCTATCGTACTTTGTTAGAGAAGCTAGAATGGACTAAGGCACCTATAAATAGTACATTCCAGGGGTCTGATTGGGTTTTTTAAAATTAGACTTTATTTTGTAGAGCAGTTTGAGGTTCACAGCAAAATCGAGTGGCAGGTGCGGGGAGTTCCCATGTAGCTCCTGACCCCACCCATCTATAGCCCTACTCCATTACTGTGTCCCCCACCATCATGGGACAAATGTTACAATTGATGAGCGTACACTGACACACCATCATCATCATCCAGGGTCCGTAGTCTACATTAGGGTCATTCTTGGTTTTGTACATTCTGCAGGTTTTGACAAATTTCTAGTAACACGTATCCACCATTATAGCATCATATAGAGTAGTTTTACTGCCTTAAGGTTCCCCTGTGGTCTGCTGATTCATTCCTCCCTCTCCTCTGGTCTTACTGGTTTTTAAGCAAGAGTTAAACTATTTTGCATATCGGACAGGACATATTTAGAGATCCATGCGTCTGTTTTTTATATAGTTGCCTCACAAGACTGCGAGTAAAAGCAGGTTCATGGATCAGATGTGGGAAAATAAGTTCATTTCTCTGTGGCTGTGGATTCTTGCCTTGACAACTCAACCTCGTGTGGCGAGTTCTCTATCTTAGAATTCCTGGCCCCTTCTGCTCCCTGTCCCTGCCACTCCTCACCCCACGTCCCTCTGTTATGTACACTGGACACTCTCAGGGTAGGGACCATTTCTTCTTCATCTTTGTATCCTGGAGCGTAACACACAGCACGTGCTCAGCAAACCCTCTGTCAGCCCATGAGTGAATGTTCAGCTGCCAGCATCTAAAACTCCACTTCTTTTCATTTACTTGGTTCCACGATCTTCAGGCGGCCACAGGCCATTCTGCCCACACTTGCGCTGCTGCCCATCTTCCTGCCCTTCCATCTGAGGGCAGTAGGGCAGAGGCCTGGCTCTCCGCAGCCACTCACAGGTTGCTTCTGAGCCAAGCCTGACTTGTCGCTTTGAGCAGGGAGAGGAAGGGTCCTATTTGAGGTGGCGCTGCTCCAGCGTCTGGACCCCATCTGGGGAGACGTGGGGTTTAGTGCCAATAAGAGAAATCCTACTCATGAAGGAGTTTTCCTCTCCTGTCCTTCAGGCAGGATTCGAACCTGGCCTTCAGCTCGCATCCCTGTGCAGGATGCAGGGCTTCGGTTGTGCCATGTGCTGTGCAGGAAGAGCCATCCAAAATGTCGAGGGGCCAGGGGCTCACAGGTGGGCGCTGCTGTTCGGCATGATCTAGGATGACGGAATCCCGCCATGCTGCTCAGAAAGGGGGGCCTCCGCTGGTGGGTCAGCACCGACGGGCGCCCAGGGGCCCCTTGGGGCTACGTCACCCTGTCTTCCTGACACTCTCACAAACACTCTCAACAGCAGGAGGCCAGTGCCACACAGTGGCCTTTTCCAGACACGTAGCCCCTTTCTACTTGGCTACTTAGAGTGACAGTTAACGGGTGTCTTAGCAGGCTTGGGGGCATTTTTCCAACACCTAACACAAATGTGAACTATAATACCAGCTGTGGGATTAGTTTCCTCATCTAAAAAATGAGATGATAATACAACCTCACAGCGCTGTTGGGAGGGTCAAATGTATCACCATGGTCAATTCCTTAATACACTTACGTGCTCGTAAATACGGGCTCTGTTGTTGTTACTGTCGTCATATTGCTCCTACCTTCTCCCTGTGCAACTCCGTCCTCTCCTTCTGTCCGCTGCCTTCGATTTGGGTTCCGAGAAGTTTCCAGGAAGGGCAGGGGATTGTCGGGACTGTCTCTGGAAGCTGCATTCATCCCGCCCCATCTCCCACTCGTCCGCCTCTGTGCTGACCCACTGCGGCTGCCCAGTTTTCTTCCCGCGGGCCTGGCGGCAGTCAGGTCTTGCTCTCCATAAGGTCGGTTCCTGCCATTTCAGGAGCTCGCAAGAGAGTGTCCTCCTCCAACCCCGTGGAACAGGCCCTGGGGACCAGGAGGAAGTGAGCCGAGCGCTGGGTCAGGGGTACACGGGGCTCCTCTGGGCTGTGGGGAGAACTCTCATGCTCTACCGGTTCCCTATGGGATTCCAGGAAAGAGCCTATCACTAAGGAAAACTAGACTTCTTCTTGACTCTGTTACCTACCCTTCCTTTCTTCTAGAAAGATGGGGGTGTCCTGTTGGCCTGGGGGTACAGCCCAGCTTGGGTCTTCTGTGACTCATAACTGGAGTTCACTGTCCTGCCCCATGCCCTCTGCTTCCAGCACCGCATGTTCTGGCCGGGTCATAATACCCTGTCCACCCTCCCCCTCCCTCCCCTGTGCCTTGCGAAGGATATTATGAGGCCAAGTGTAGGTGGATAAAATGGCCACATACAAGATTTCCCAATTCCATACAATCGGCATCACTGAAATATATCAATCTACCATCAGTCAGCTCCATCTCCTCTGCCTATGGGGATAACAACTGTAAAAACACATTTTGAGAGAATAACAGCAGGAGAGGAATGTGGCCAGTCCCTGCCAGCAGGACAGTCACTCTGGCGGCAGTGGACACCTCTGGCCTGCGCTGAACCGCCCTGTGCTTTGCCGATGACGCCCTGTGTGGAACGCTGGCTCGGCCAGGTTCAGACAGCAGTCCGCCTCACAAATGGAAACTCCAGACAGGAAGTTCAGAGACCTGGCCCTGGCTTATGCATGGGATGAGGGTTCCTCCCTGTGCCCAGCAGGCCTTTCCTGTCCAGTGTATTTTATTTTGGTGGGCTGGTTATTTCAGCTTTGGAATGTTCCATCTATGGTGCCTTATCTCCCACTATTAGAGAGGCTACTGATCATGCCTTTGACCATCCTGGACCTTTCTAGAATGCTGCTTAGTCTCAGGGTACTTTCATTTTTCTTCTCATATGACTTTCATTACCATAGATGTCATTACAGGTACGAACATGGAAGTAAATGACTTGCTCAAGATCAGAGAGGTTAGTGGCTAAAGAAAAATCGTTCAGGTCCCCAAATGTCTGACGCCATCATGCTACTTAGAGAAAAGCTGGGATAATGTGCAGGAGACCCTGGGGATATGAGATCTGGGTCAGGTTAACCGGCTGCCTCACGTCCAGGCATGCCTTGTTCTATTGCACTTTGCCGATATTGCATTTTTGCAAATCGAAGGCAAGACCCTCCACCAGCAAGAAGATTACAACTCTCTTTACTGAGGTATTCGCTTCATTGCAGTGGTCTGGAACTGAACCCACAGTATCCTGAGGCGCAGCTGTACAGTAGAAGTCGGGTAACACGAGGGGGTACCTTATTCCTTCTCACTGCCACAAAGGCGTGAGGTGGCACGAGGAGCCCACCAAATAATCGCAGCCTTTGATTTTTTGGAGGAGACTCCCACGTTGGAAGAGCACGGTTGGCTCCCCCTACCTCTCTCTGAACAGAGAGTGCCAGTCCAGACAGGCAAGAACTGTGGCATTTCCCAAAGGAGCTCCTTCAGGACTCGGGGGGTGAGCCAGCATGCGTGCTGCTGCCTGCTTCTCTGCCCGGTTCTGTTGCTCAGGTCCCCCCTGCCCCTTGGGGAGTCTCTGAGCAGAGCCTGCTCCTTCCTCCCTGTAGCCTCGGGGCTCACCCCGTGGGCTGGGCCGATGCAGTGGGTCCTGAGCCAGGATGCATGGCTGGGGCAGGGGCTTGTTTTGTGCTGGGAGAGTCTGTCTCTTGCATCCCTAAGGGCAGGTCTCATCTGGTCTCCTTTCCCCTGTGATCCATCAGACCGTTTATTGGCAAGAGAGATCCAGGTCTTTGAGAGGTGTTTGCTGTCTGTCTTCCCTCAGTCCTGAGCAGAGTGTGTGGCACATAGGAAGGGCTCAGGAGATGGTAGCTGCTGCCATCATTCTCATGTTCTATGTTCCTCACCACAACTCCAAAAGCCAGGTGCTGATGTCCCCACTTTGCAAGTGAAGAACCGGGCTTGGAGGAGAGGCCTGTCCGGGCCCACAGTCAGTGAGTCGCAGCAGTGGCATTTGAACCCAGGCCTGTTCACATCCACAGTTGGGGTTTTTTTTCTGTCACACTATCCTACTTCCCTGCCGTGCTGTTCACCGCAAACCAAGCTGATGTCTGGGATTCCTTATTTTAAAGGCATCTGGAATGTCACGTGGGGTCTAAGTGCCTATAGGACAGCTTTCTCGCCAAACCTGGCAGAGGGAGACTTGGCAAGAACTAGGAAGGTGGCCTGGACTCGTGGCAGAGATTAGAGACGCTTGCCGCCGGCTGGCTTTAGGAATTGAGAGTGAGGTGCAGATGAAGCCTGAGTATGCTATGCATTCTTAGCTTGGCTGTAGTACTATGACCAAGATAAAACAACAAAAGCAAAACCAAATCACAAGTGAAGCTGGGGAGGGGGAGGGGTAACGAGCATCTCTGGTTTGACGGTGCAGGTTGCTGTCCTGCAGGCAGCAGGGGTGAGAGGCAGGGAGCAGGTAATGCTCTCAGCCTGGGAAGTGACAGCGGCAGCCGTGAGCCTGACGAGCCTGTCTTGGAGGAGACGGGAGAGCTCCAGTCGAGAACCAGCCTTGAAGGCTGCCTGCAGTTGGAGGTGGAAGGAGGCAGGGAGGGGGCCATGGGAAGCATGGGTGGGGACCTCAGCATGGCGGGACCCACACAGAGATGGCCAGGAGGAAGAGGGCAGAGGTGCCAGGAGCTGAAATCCAAGGCACAGGGAGGATGCTGGATTTGGCACGAAGGCCGTCACTGAGGACCTCCAGGGCACTTCCCCGCTTCCCACATCTCCACCCACAGCAGTCCGCAGTGAGCAGTCGAGCTCTGAGGGAGCGATCAGAGGTTCTAGAGAGCAAGACGTGTGCGCCACGCAGGACCAGTCACAGCAAGGAAATGTCCTCATTCGTTTTAGAAAGGAGAGCAGCCGCTTCCCGTTTCTGCCCAGGCATCGGTCCCGCTCACCACAGTGGCCCCTCTCCCGCTCATTATCAAGTAGAGTTTTACTCTGGTGTAAATATAGTCTCCGAGGCCCTAGGGACAAGGGGGAGGCAGGCATCTGAGGGCAGCAGAAAGCTCAGGGTCCAATTCCACATGATGACAGTTGAGGACTTTTCTTCCCTTCGAAATATGATAACTTGGTAATTGGCCTTGACACTACACTACTAAGTAGAGATTCCCGATTTAAACTATAGACACTGAGAAGTTGAGAAGTAGAAGGGTTTAATGAATCATCTGACTTCGCAAAGTGCTTTATAATTGCTTAGTTCATTAATTTTCAGAAGTGACTTTTAAAGAACTTTTAAGAGTCTCTAATTTAGGTAGAGACATAACTGCTTAAGAATGAAAAATAGGTCGTTAAAGTAACAAAGGAATCAATATAATTATCCCCTTTGCCTGGAGAAGCCTCCGAAGCTCAGAGAAATTAACGTTGGGGCTTCCAGTAAGTTAGGCTATTTATTTATTAAATGGCACCAAAGTCAATAAATTGTGTCCTGTAATTCTAAAGCAAGCCTGAGAGGGAGTTCTAAAAAGAGGGGGACATTCTCTCTCCCTGTATGGCTTTTATTAAGAACAACAAAAAAAGTATTCTCATGAACAACTCCCCCGCCCCTCACAACCAGCAGACCCTCCCTCACATGCCAGTGGCCAGAAGTGTCACAAGCCTCTACCTAGTGGGCCTCCTAGGACAGCCCCCTCCTGAAGTGATGGCCCTTTGGAAAAGGGTGGAACTTTAACAAAGTCGAAGTTCATTAGGAAATGGAAGGTTTAAGCAACCAGTGTAATAAACCCTGTAGAATTACTGTGAGAAGATCGTATAACGTGGTTTAATGAGTGAACACGTACAAAACTCTTCAAACAGTGCTCAGGACATGGGAAGTGCCGTATACACTCGTTCGTTGATTATGACGAGTGTCTATGTTCGATAAGTCTCAGTGCTACACCAGTGCAAAATAGGATTATGACTGGTGTTTTATTAGAGATCAAAAGAAAGAGCTGGATGCCGAAGGCAAATGGGAGGTAAAACGTGGTTAGCTGGCCGGGCGCTCAGAGGCAACAAGGAGGCAGTGGGGGGTTGGCCCATATTTGGTCATAGTCTTGACGCAGGAGGAGTTAGGACAGCTTTCTAAATAAAGAAGAACGATGCTTGCCCAAAGTGTTAATGAGTTCCAGCCCCCAAAACGTCCTCTTTCCCACAGCTATTTTCTTTCACCAGTTAAAAGTGGCATTTAACTGCCCAAGTATTTTAAAAATAGCCAGAGGTCTCTTAACTGAATAAAAAGTTTAGATTTTATTACTTTTTAAGGTGGGGGGGGTGGGGTGGGAAATGGAGGTGGAAAATCATGTGCTGTATATCTATGTAAATTTAAACATCTATGAGAAGTCTATACATACACTTGTAAGAAACCATCTAAAAGCCATAGCAATCCTAGCCAAGAAAAAGGAACGAAAAAATTTGGCTTCTCGAAGCTTTTAGCTGTAGTTAAAAATAATCTTCCTAGTTCCCGTTTGGAACATTATTCAAGAAAAAATTTACTCTGCGTATCCCAAATGGTCTTAGAGGTCGTTGTTAGTTATTCTGTGGACGTCAAGAAGGTCCCTCTTATATCCGATGGCGTCTTTATACCAGTTGGTGTAGGCTTTTTGTTCTGGCCACTTGATACGGCATTTTCAACATAACGGGTGACAACTGTAAAACCACTGTCCATGTCTTTAAAAGAAAAAAGGAAGACACAGTTCTAAATGTAAAAGCCCGTTTCACACTAATGCACCAACTTTTGTTTTTATAGCCTTGAAGAGATTGGGGGAGAGGGGGTGGTTTGCTGATTACGAATTTTTCTTAAAAGCAAAGCAAATTCAAGAGAGGGTATCCATGTGACAGGAGAAGCTGACATATCAAATCCTCCCCTTCAGGGAGACCAAAGAAGGCACAGAGAAATCTTGGAGCTCTGATTCTGGCATGAAATCAGCATTGCCGTTTTTGTTCGTCTTGGCCTTTTATCAGATTTTACTTTGTCTTCTCAGAAAGCAACACCCCATTCCTTATCATCGACGCTGTAAATCCAGTGTTTGCCATTTCTACCTGGTTTGGTACTGAGTATCTCTACAAGTTCAAGTAACCATTTCTTCATCAGAGGTTTACAGTTCTTCCTACTCATACCCCCTCAAAAAATGGGTCAGAGGGGGTATTTCTCTATCCTGCTGGAGCATTGTCTTTGAAGTCGAGACCGCTGTTAGCCCTGGATCCCCAAGGAGAGGGTTGAAATGGAAACTGTACTGATTTGGGTTGATTACGTGGGGGCGGGAGGTCTTTTTGCTTCCCTGGTGATCTGAGCTTAAGCTCCATTCACCTCTTAATGCAAAGATCTCCTTGGGACTTCAGTCTAATGGACTTCACCAGCTGTTTTGAGATGCTCCAGACTCCGGAGCAAGCACTGCAGGGGGCTAGGAGATATTTATACAGTGGTCCCAGAGCCTTTGGGAAGAAGCAGCAGAATAAACACCCAAAATTATATACGCCACTTTCTTTTCAGCGGCCCACAATGACCATTTCTGTTCATGGATCTGTTCCACAGACTGCAGCTAGGATAGTTTAAGGCTGATGGACGCTTTCTCCCTTTTTCCACTTTCCATACTATTTGGTTTTATTATTACTGTTGGACTTTCAAGGAAATACTAGTCTTCAGCAAGGAGCTGATCCACCTGCTGTTTCCTTTCCTGCCATATTCTTGGGAACAGCAGGGATGGGGGTAGCAGTCACTTGGCAGACTCTTCAGGCACACGCACCCCTGTGATGTGTGTACTGTTCTCACCACGTCATAGACATGTAAAGAGATGAGGGGTTAAGCCACGTGCCCAGGCCACCGAGCTGGCGAGGCCAGAAGCTGGGCTGGGGCTTGGGTTTGGGATTCAAGCCTGTGCCTGTCTGTCGCACCGCACGAAGCCGTTGCTGGATGGAGGCTCTCTGCCAACTCCTTACAGTGTATCCACACTGCGAAGTGGAGGGTGTATTTCTAGGTTCCTCCCCTGCTGTTAGGTGCTTCTGTTCCCCCTTCTGCCCACTTTGCTCCCCGTGAGGTACATTCTAAGAATACCAACCCAAACTGTCAAAGATGAGAACGTCGGAAGGGTTCCCAGAACTCCCTCGTGTTGGCACGGAGCGCTTTATACCCTGCAGAATGCTCTTCCATTTGCTGTCCTCGGTTTGGTCAGTAGGGCTCCTTCCGGGTGTCAGGTCAGAAGTCCCAAGCTTGTGACCTGTAGGCGGAGCTCAGGCAGCAGAGTCACTCTGCTTGGTCTGTGTTGACTCTCCCAGTGCTGGGCTCTAGGGGAGGGTTGTGTCGCCCCCGTCCCTTCAGGGGTCTCCTGGCCACATTCCACATCTGTCCCCTCTCCCCACCGTCAAGTTCCCCTTGCCACACCTCGTGTTTTGATTCTGCTTGGTTTGTCATTGTGCTGGGGAAGCTTCTTGAACCTGGCACTGGACACACATCGAGTATCATGGGCTTCGGTCTGTTTACTCCATGTAGATCGGGGCCAGAATGTCTCATTGTAAATCTCCATGCCTTCTCTGGGCCAATAAGCAGATGAACCTCGAACGCAAAGACGGGGACCCGCTGAGGCACCAGGGCGCGGGCACACCTTCCTGGCTCCCAGTCGTCTGTCCTGGTCTTTCTCCATTCTGGCTCCTCCCCTCCCCTCTTCGCAAATACACACAGATATTCAAAAGGAAACAGATATTCCAAAGACATGTCTATTCACTGCTCTTCCCCTCAAGGACAGTACAGTTATGCTGAGAAAGCCATTTAAGAGAGGAGAGAAAAATTTAACTTTCCTTGGGTCTCACTTGTAAGCATTCTGAATGCCATGTGACATAGTGATGAACTTGGGCTGGTAAGAGGCCGAGTTCCTGGCTTTGACCCTGACCAGCCTTGAGATCTGGGCCATGCCAGTAACTCTCTCTGGGGCTCAAGATTTTTGACTGTAGGGCAAGGGGTTCGGGCTAGATGATTTATAGTGTACCTTTTAGTTCTGACATTCTGTCGTTTGAACAGAAGAGACGCTGTGCCCATCAGGATGGTTTCCCATAGGGCTGGTGCTTGCCTCCCCCTGACCCCTGTATATGCAAATGGTAGAACATTTGGGTAATTAGTATTTGAGTGTCTATTATAAGCCAGGCACTGTGCTAGGGGGTCATAAAACATTTTTCTCTTCGTAGCTTATAAAGCAATATGGGGGGATGAGGTGGGAATGGTGACCATCTCTAGTTTACAGTGAAGTAGGGCAGTGTGGCAGTATTGGTTAGATCAGGGGTCCCCAGCCCCCAGGTGGCAGACCTGTACTGGACCATGACCTATTAGGAACCGGGCCGCACAGCAGGAGGTGAGCAGCGGGCGAGCGAGCGAAGCTTCATCTGTACTTGCAGCCGCTCCCCAGCGCCAGCATCACCGCCTCAGCTCCGCCTCAGATCATCAGGCATTAGGTTCTCACAGGAGCACCGGTCCCTGGTGCCAAAAAGGTTGGGGACCCCTGGGTTAGATCTAAGATTTAATTCTTCATCCCCCCCATTTGCAGATATCTGCTGTCTCTTGCTTTTGGCAGTGGCACCCCAACTTTGCTGTGGCTGCCCTTTCCTGTTAGGTCAATCACATCCCTGTGATCTAGCTCTGGCCAGGTAGAACTTATGTCCCCTGGCCATGGTCAGTGGTTAAGAAATGGGCAGAAACCGAAGGCCAGTTAGAGTTTTCAGGGCACCATAGGGACGAGGCCCCCTATTCCCGCTGGGGTTGCCAAGCTGGAAAAATGTGTGCCTGATGCTGCTGGTGGCCATCTTCACCAGGACGTGGGCGGACACCGGGCAGAGGCCGAGAGAGGGGCTTGCGATGCCACTGCGGGCAACTTGAGTCTAGTCCCGCCAGAGTCTTAAACAAGGCCAGGGCATGTCAGCTGTGTAGACCAACATGCCACTCCTGTTTCTCTACTCAAGTTTTGGAACGAGTTTCTGTCACCTATAATCGAGTCACGATCAATACTGGTCTTCAGGCACTACTGCCTTTCTGCCACATCCTCTGGGCAGCCCTTTACCCAGTTGGATGCATTTGACTTCATGACTGTACCCAAAGCAACCTAAATGGTAGGGTGTTTATCAGTCTTCTATAACCAGCCTAGGGCGGCGTGGGTCCAGGATTGGTATTTAATGTCACCAGAGGCTCAGGTTGTCAGGGTCCTGGCATCTGCTGGCTTGATATGTCCTCTCATAGTACAAAGTTGCAGCTTTAGAAATTGCCTCACATGGCTGCTTTATCCCAAATGGAAATTTCTCCCCAAATTCCTTCATAGCGTCGGATCATTGGGTTTCTTTGATTTGTTTCATTTTGTTTTAGAGCAGAGCGAAAATTTCTACTAGCAGCCCTTTAGCAGAATTGCTTTTATGCTTCTATTAAAAACAAAGCCTGACAGCAAAGAGATAAAGACAGATTTCATTCAGTACTACTGTAGGAGGAGAAGAAACTTAAGCATCTGTAGAGCTGGACTCAACTCTGATCCATGTCAAGGTGACCGGGCATTTTAAAGGGAGAATTTGGAGGAATGAGAAGGGGCTCAAATAGATCACGGAAGTGGAAAGTTGCAAGAAGCAGGTATGTCGGTGAATGTGATTAGGTCATCTGGGTTTGCTAACTGGTGCTCCTACCCTCCCACAGAGACCAGGAGACAGAAGTCTTGTCCTTACTGATGATGACATTTCAGAGGAATGGCTCTCAGGGCCTTGGGAAAGACACCCTGGGTTGGAGCAGATACATAGACCTTCCTCACAACTGTAATTTTTCAAACATACATGCTTTAAGAAAAGGGAGTTTGGGGCCTCGTAGGTGGTTGTTTGGAACAAACTGTAAATTCTGTTGGCAGCCTTGAGTTTTTTTCAGATAGGAACTCGAGGGGGCTGGGCCATCCCAGGGCCATGACCTTAGGCTACGAGGAGCCACGTTAGAGTTCGTTCAAGTCTCAGCGTGGTGAAGTGGGCAGAACCATTCGTGCCAAAAGTTCCAGGTCTCATAGGCCAAGGTCGAGACCTAGTCAGGAAGAGGACTCAGAAGAGCCTGACCAACGTATGCTCAAGGAGAAGGGTCCTTGTCATTTCCTTGGCCAGAACTGTGTTATCGGCCCATGATAAGCCAAGCTACCAGAAGCTCTGGGCAAAGGAAATGCGGTTTCCATTATGAGTGGAGAGTCTAACCTTTGACTCATCAAGATTTGTCTTCCAGGGCCAGGGAGGGCCTTTTTTTCTGAGCCCGAGACCAGAAGGAGGGTAACCAAATCGAGGTCTATGGGCAGAGAGAAGGGGACGAGGAGAGGCTTTCTGGACTACTGCTGAGTCCATGTGCCGACTCCCCATCCGTGATGGGCAGAGGGTCCATTACTATCCATCCTAACCATAGCCCTGCTCCAGAAAATGCCACATGGAGAATCGTTCTGAAAGGTATCATTCGTGTAGCTCCCTCAGGGACAGCCCAGTATATCTTGAAAGACATAGAATGATGTGATAAGAAACTTTCTTTTTTATTTTTGACTGTGGGGATAGTGGTTTGGAAGAACAGCAAGGTAGTGGTCACAAGTCATTGGAACAAGGATGAGGTTGTTGAATTTGGGTCTTAGAAACCAGCTGGCCCACAGGGTCCACTTTGAATTTACCCTCCTCCCCCCACTCCCAGCATCCTGCCGTGTAATCACTGTGGACAGGCCTAGCAGTAACTTGGTTTTGCCTCAGAGAGGTGGGATTTTTCAGACAGGATTCCAAACCCAAGTGATGGAGTAGAATGAGGACCGGAATCCTAATTGAAGAGCAGGTACTCACGTTTTCTGAAGCGAAATACTACAGGTTGCCTAACAGGTATGTCTTTGGAAAGTCACTTGTATTATTTGCACTGGGAGAGCTTGGCATTTAAAGGGATCCTATAGTGACTCTTTATTCGGAAATGGAAGTAAACCGTTTTGGCGACGAACCCCATTTGGTATACCAAGGAGTCTAAATTCCAGACACATCTGCACATTAATAGAATTGTTCTAAACATTTTTATAATAACTGATAATTCATCAAAACAAACGAACAAACAATGAAGCACAGTTTGCTGTCGTGGGTGGTACATGGTGATCGTGTGAAAATGGCTGTGAGCGACAAGTGGTGATGTATAGGTGGCCAGTCTACGTGCAGGAAAAGGAGAGGCAGACGGGAATGGACGTCCGAGGGCCGTCCCAGCAGCCCCGGGGGCAGGTCAGCAGTGAGGGTCGGGAGCGTCAGTTGACGCAGCAGAGCAGACTAATCCATTCCTTTCGGTGTACCTGTGGAAGTGTGGTCAGCCCTGTTTGCCTTTTGCTTCAGGACATAACGGCACTTTATTTGCCGTTATGTGTGAATTTTAATCTTTTAATTTCCTCAGTATTCGCCACATATGTAATTTGTAGACATGTAATGAGATGGGCTCAGGATGGGCAGAGGGGTCCAGGAGGACTGACTGACTTATTTCATTCATTCATCTGTTCATACCTCTGATAAATATGTATTGGCTAAGATCCACTGTAGCCCTTGGGAGCTCACATCCAGTGGGAGAATAAAACACACAATCAGATTAATGCAGTAGGATGTCAGAAAGACCCCAGTGGACATGCACGCGGTGAGAGGTAGTGTGGAAGAGAGCTCAGTTTACCCTGCAGAGGTTGGGGTTAAGGGCACGGGATCAGAGATGGCTTCGAGGAGGTCACACCTGAGCGGGGGCTTGAAGGTAGATGGTACTCTGGCTGGGCTCTCACGGGAGACGGATATTTCAGGCAGAGGGCGCTGAACGTGCAGCGACACCAACTCAAAACATTCTCATGCGTGTGGAGTATTTAAAAAGTTCATTATTGCTACATACATTTCAAGATGGGGTGAGAGGGAAGAAGAAGGTATAGCTAGAAAGGTAGGCGGGAATTTGGGTATGGAGACGTCATGGACCAGGTTAGGGTTTGGTCTAGAGGATGCCATCAGAGCACTTAAAGCTGGAGGAAGTAATCTCGGTTCTGTTTCTAGCTAGTTCTCTGAGCCTAGCTGAGGGTCCCTATTGCACCTCGGTGAAACGTCATTTCTTCGTAGGGTTAGTTAAATGTTTGTGTCAGTAAATAATTATTTTTGAGTTTGGGGATTGTCCTAATTCGTTCCTTCATTAGATTATGCATTCATCTAATATTTCTTGAGGGTCTACATTGTGCTAGGGACTGTTCCAGAAACTGAAGAGAGAGCAGTGAACTTAAAGCCCTTTCCCCCTGGAGCCCAAATTCTAACTAGTACCACTAGCTCTTCATGGCTGGTCGCTGTTCGGCTACATAGAAGGTTTGAGAAGAACAGCATAGGCTTGTTTGTTGGGCTCTTACTGGATTTTAGCTCAGTCATTTTGGCTCTGTTCTCTGCGTGGCCATGAGAAGTCATTCCCTTATCTGTCGAATGGGTCTAATCGTGGCCATCTTTGCTGAAAACACCAGAAGAATGAATTCACATAGTACAGATGGGGGCCGAAGTAAAGAGAGGAGCCCCCCGGAGAACACAAACTATCCCTTCTCTCTTCAGTCAGTGGCTTCCAAACATTTTTGGCCGTGGCTCCCACCAAGAACATTTTAGAACACAAACAGAAGTTTCACAAAATGCGATGCCCTGATCCTTTTTCTTTTCTACCCTGTTTCACGTACACATGCTGGCAGAGAGCTGCTCCATTGATTTCAGAGACCATTGCGCCTCGACACGGCCTGCAGGCGAAGAAACACTGCCTTTAAGTGCTGAAACATTCCTTGCGGGCAGGGGTTTAAACTTTATTTCTCCCGATTCTCGCTAAGTACTTGTTGATGGATCGTTTCAACCTCAACTTGGCCTTTCATAACCCAAGCAACTGTGCACAAACTGGGCCATACATCACTCAGGCTGTATTACCAGGGAGACCAGTCATACATGCCACTGTGTACTCTGCCCCCTTTGAGGTGACCCAGGCTGCCCTGTCATAATTATGCCAGTTGGGCAGGAAACGAAGTCAGATGTGGTGGGTGAGAAGCATCCATTTCCCCTCCCCTTCCTTCCAGAGGGTCTCGTCGTCAGCTCTGAGTAAATGCTCATAACATGACACCTTTCCCCAGAAAGGACCACAGGCCTGAGCTTGTGCAGTTGGGGTACGCAGGCTAAGGGTTTCTGATGTGGTTGAGGAGGTAGGATGTTTAGAAATGTTTGTCTTCTCTGTTCTAATGTTGTGCAGAAGATTGAGCCAGAAAATCCAGAATAAGGGGGGAACAATGTCAATCAAATGCACATTTTTCTGGGGTTCACCAACTCCGACATGTTAAAGCATTTCACATTGTTTTGACAAAGAACAGTGCACCTCTTCTGCTGCTTGCCCCGACTCATCTCCGTCTGGATGGCTAGAATCTGATAGGGTGGCGGAGGAATTCCTCCTTTTGGATCCTTGCTCAGGATTCCAGCAGTGCATCGTCCCTTCTTTATCTGCAGCTGAAACAATGCCTGGGGCAGGGCAGCCTGGTGACTCCTCAGGGTCGTCCCCTCTTTCTCTTCCGTCTGTACTGCTTTTGGGCTTCCGGAAGGTGCTTTGGAGAGAGTTTTCTGTCGGCTCGAACTCTCAAGCCTGAGGCTCTGTTGATCACACTTAGTTTATTCCTTCCACAGGTCCTTTTCTCTTCTCCCCGATTTCACTGAGTGGTGTTCTTGATCCTCCAGAGATGGAGTTGGGGGGAGGAGAAGCGAGGGAAGAAGGTCCGAGTCGATTTGTACTATGTGAAACGGGATTACTGCTTTCTGAGCCAGACTGAAAGGTTTTCTTTTTTTCATTTTTAAAATTTCAATTACGATTGACATACAATGTTATATTAGTTTCAGGTGTACGACATAGTGATGAGACATTTATATAACTTAGGAAGTGATCCATCCCCCCGATAAATCTAGTACCCACCTGGCACGCTTAGTTATTACAACATTATTGACGATATTCCCTATGCTGTAATTTACATCCCCTTCACTATTTTCATAACTGTCAGTTTGTATTTCTTTATCCTTCCCCCTTTTCAGCCATCCTCCTAATCCCTCTTCCGTGTGTCAACCATCAATTTGTTCTCTGTGACTTTGAGTTCATTTCTGTTTTGTTTTGGGGTTTTTTTTTTTTTTTAGATTC